>NC_138771.1:268365377-268517877 GCF_965119305.1 Pelophylax lessonae | reverse complement strand
TATCGGGGCATTTACATCTGTGGAGATACATTCGCCTTGGAGGAGTTGTGATAGCCGGTTCCTTACTAGGACATAAGCCCTGTCGATCTCTATTGCTATACAGCATAGGGGTCACCATTGTCCGGTAAGTGAACACCCAAAGGGGGAGGTCCGGCACTTGCTCACTGCACCACAAAAGATTGCATGTTTTGTGCACTTTCTTCCTGGCACTCCAGCACTTTCGTGAGACATTTTTTGGGACTGTGTACATCTTATCATCTACTGAGATCTTAAAGAACTATTACATCTGGACTGGCACTTTATATTTATATACTTTATTTATATAGTATACGTTTACATGGTTTCTACACCCCATTTTTTGCACATAATTGCACGGTGCACTTTATGAGTTTTTTGAGTAGAACGTAATCACTTAACTATTATACATGATTCACTATTGTTTGCGCTGTGATATATTTTTCTCGCATTTGTGAATTTTGGGTTACCACTATTTATGAACAGCTGCATTCTAGAAATTTTAAATATTGTCATTAGTTTTTTCACTTATCTTTGCGCTGTATTTGCACTGCACTGTTCAATTCTATTGCATACTTTACAAATGCACCGGCTGCCGCACCCCCGAGTCCCCATTTCACAGAGAGCTCCTTGTTACAATCTACACAGAATGCATCATCCATTCACAGTGTTCTTTGAATGTGAAAACTACAAGGTTTGACAGCCTTTGCGGCTGTCAGCTTGTAGTTCTCAATTAATTACCATGGCACTGTTGAGCCTTTGGCTGCGACTCACCCTACTAATTCAATTAAAAATACTAACCATAATTAAAAAAAAAAACATCCACAACTCAGATACATCACTAACCTTGTCTCAAAATACCAACCAAATCATTCTCTTCGTTCCTCCCAAGACCTCCTGCTCTTTAGCTCCCTGTCACCTCCTCCCTTGCTCACCTCCAGGACTTCGTCGGAGCCTCCCCCATCCTTTGGAACTCCCTACCCCAATCTGTCTGGCTATCTTCTACTCTGTCCACATTTAGGCAATCCCTGAAAACCCATCTCATCAGAAAAGCCTATCTCGCCTCCGCCTAACAACCGTATTTCCACTTTCTCCATCATTGCCCACAATTATTACCTTTTTTGTATCCCTTTTCCCACCCTTTTAGATTGTAAGCTCTAACGAGCAAGGTCCCTTAATTCCTCCTGTATTGAATTGTGTTTTAACTGTACTATCTGCCCTCATGTTGTAAAGTGCAGCGCAAACTATTGTCGCTATATAATTCCTGTATAATAATAATAATGTCCAAAGAACTGAACTAGTTAAAAGATAAATAGAAAAACCCGCTTTTACTTCAATATTTACCCTCATTTCAGAGATTTTCCATGCAGTGTTTTTTTTTTTTTTCCCCTCAAGATGTCCTCCTGCTAGCCGGTATCCCAAAACCCATTTTCTGTGAGCCCAGGTCATCATGAACCCTCCCCTCCTGTTGTTGGACAGTAAAAGAGAAGCAATACAGTAATATGCTCATATCTTATTCTGTTCTGTTATTGCGCTTTCATTCTATCAGCATTCTGCTTGTCAGCACCTGATTGGGTGTTTGTACTTCTTCCTTTCACAGTCCAGTTCTGCTGCTGTACAGGAACTGCAAGAGGCTGATACTAGGTCAAATTTAGGGTTACCATTTAAATAGGAAACTTAATGATGTACAGTAATACTTATGTATTAATTATTACAGAGCTGTGTTTTGTGTTTTAACAAATAAGCACATTTTTACTTGTCCTTTTTACAGTGTGAAATATTTTTCTTTTGTGATTCTTGGCCAAGATATTTCAAATATATATATATTGTTATACCTGAAGGGTTTCACATGTACTGTTACTTTAAGGCTGGCTCCACCCAGGAGTGATGACAAGGGTCAAGGGGCAGAGTGGCCATCTTAGAGACATGTAAGAGATGCATTGATATACAGAGCTGTCCTGTAATGCATGCTGGAGTGTACAGTGAGTCCTGAATAAACATCCGTTGTTCCAGATCGAGTCCTGTGTCTCTCACAACACGGAGAATATAACAGTGGTGAAGAGGATGGGATTTACAAGGTTACTATCCGTGTGAGAAAAGAAAAGAAGAAAAAAAAAACCTCTGGATTGTCAGCTGGATACAAACACCCACAGAGCCCAGCAGGAAAATGTCATTGATCGGGACATTTAGTGAATTTTATGGAGAACAGACAGCCTGGAGTTCCTGGATTGAGACACTGGAACAGTATTTTTGTGCAAATTCCATCCCAGGCGACAGGCAAGTAGCAGTATTTCTGACAGTGGTTGGTGCTAGGACATATGACACTCTTAGGGATCTCCTTTTCCCTGAAAAACCAGCAACTAAGACTTTGGCAGAGCTCCTGACACTGTTAGGGAATCATTTCCAGCCTAAACCACTAGAGATTGCAGAAAGATTCCGGTTCTATCAGCGGCAGCAGCAGCCGGGTGAAGATATTAAGGCTTATGTGCTCGCCCTTCGCAGACTAGCCTCAACCTGTTCTTTTGGGGAGTACTTACCGACTGCACTGAGGGATGTTTGTCATGGGACTAAATAGTGAGTCTAGCCAAAGGAGACTGTTAACAGAGAAAGATCTTACCCTTACAAAGGCAATTGAGATAGCTTCAGTGATGGAAATGGCTGTGAAAGATACAGAGGCATTGAACCCCCAGAGCAGAAGGGAAGAGGTTAAAGAGGAAGTTTTCAGAACAGCAGTCAAGCCAACAGCAGCAAACTATAGACCCTCACCAAGCCGGGAGTCAGCTTGCTACCGTTGTGGAAATACAGACCATGATCACAAAGTCTGCCGGTTTAAGGATCAGCTCTGTCATAATTGTGGTAAGGCAGGCCATCTGAAACGAGTCTGCCGTAGTAAGATGGTGCGAAATAAACAACCTCTGAACACCAGGACAAAGGCATATATGGTGTGAAGATATACATCGTCATCGAAATCAGAGGATGAGGAAGTGCTCCACAGATTGGACATACATCATATGCATTCAGCACCCTCAGCAATGACTGTAGCGGTAACCATGGAAGGAAAGAAACTCAAGATGGATGTAGACACAGGAGCAGCAGTTTCAGTTATCACCCAGAAACAATGGAGAAAACTTCTGATCCGAACTGTCCGTCCAACACCAATCAAACTGAAGACATACTCAAAGCAGATACTCCACCCACTGGGGTACGTGAAAGTACAGGTATCCTACAAGGGTCAGACGAAGAGAATGCCATTATATATCCTAGAACATGGGGGACCCCCTCTCTTTGGGAGAGACTGGATTGCTCACTTTGGCATGCCAGACATCGCCATAAACCCCTGTATAACACCTTCCATCCATCCCTAAAAAAAACAAACAAAAAAAAAAAAAACACAACAAAACGAGAACAGGCATAAAACAGTAACTAATAATTGTCCAATACAGTCCTCCAACTCAGGAGATTTACATGGCTTCTTCCACGTCCGGATGTGAGAACAACTTCCAGGGACGCTACGGGGAGAAAATGGCAGCGGATCACTTCGGCGGGCCCGTCAAAAGTCTCATAACCGCTCTTGCAGCGGAAACCGGTCAGGAGGGCGACAGCGTCGTTGAGGACGGGCACCCAACGACTCGGGCCGGAGGAAGCAGGGCTGGCTGGAATGGACACTGGCGGGGCCAAGAGGGGATCCCCTAGTTCAGAGGGTGAACAGACCTCTGGACAAGGGCTGGAGGGCTCTGTTGGAGCTGAGTTCAAAAGTTCAGAGTCCCCCCAAGCATCAGTCTCAATGCCTCCTGATCCGGTAGGAGCAGATCCTTGAGACACTGGAGATGCAGCCGATGTCAGGGATTCGGGCAGCTGAGAACGAGGACGCAATTGGTCTGCATGCCATCTGCAAATGGAACCATCTTCCAGGCAGACCCTATACATTTTGGGTCCCAAAGTCTCTGCGACGATAGCAGGAAGCCAACGAGTGTTGGAAGCGCCATTAAAATCAAGCCCATACCTTTTGCTGGGCTGTAAACTGGGGAATCTCGTCGTGTTCGACCCTCTTGTCTTGAGACTGCCGTACATGTTCCTGGACCGTTTGAGGGCGGAGCATGTCCAAAACAGTCCATGGCTGCCGACCCAAAAGAAGTTCAGCTGGAGTTTTCCCAGTGGTTGCATGTGGTGTGGTTCTGTAAGCAGAAAGGAAGGAGTCCAGCTGCTGGGGTGACAGGGACTGTTTACTTGTAGCCACAGTAGCTTTGAAATAGCGTTTGAAGGTCTGCACAAACCTTTCTGCTTGACCATTTGTAGCCAGGTGGTAAGGTGTGGTCAACTTGTGTTTGATGTTGTGGGCAGTCAGGAAACTCTGAAACTCCTGGCTTGTGAATTGTGCACCGTTGTCTGTGACAATTTCTCTGGGGTATCCAAACGTAGCAGCGAGATGTAACAGTATGGAAATTGTCGCCTTAGTCGTTGGCTGGGTAACAGGAATGACCTCAGGCCACTTTGAATGGGCATCAATAATGATCAAAAAGGGGTGTCCTCTGATCGGCCTGCAAAGTCCAAGTGTAGGAGAAACCAGGGATCCGTGGGCCATGTACTGTTACTTTAAGGCTGGCTCCACCCAGGAGTGATGACAAGGGTCAAGGGGCAGAGTGGCCATCTTAGAGACATGTAAGAGATGCATTGAAATATAGAGCTGTCCTGTAATGCATGCTGGAGTGTACAGTGAGTCCTGAATAAACATCCGTTGTTCCAGATCGAGTCCTGTGTCTCTCACAACACGGAGAATATAACATATATATTCAAGACAATTACATTTTAGGGACTTTGCTTTCTCTGCCACTTAATAAGTCAGTTGGTCATTCTGTGTTTTTTATTCTTTCTTGCTATGATTGATTTTTATGGCATGAACCAGTATGCATTTTATTCAGACATTTAATACCCTGTCTGCTGTTAAATTCAATTTACTTTGTCAATCACAGATTTAATTACTGCTATAAAAGCATTGATTGGGGACAGCCCAGGACTGCAGGATGATAAACACTCTCAGTTCATTGCATTTAGGAGGTAAGTTTTTAAGTAAATGTGTAGTGATTCAGAATTTTATTCTTTTCTTTATTATGGTCAGGACTTAAAAATTTTTGAAACATATTTTTTTGTTGTGAAAATATTAATGAGCACTATAGCAAAATATATTTGAATTCTGGTAACTGTATGGGGTTAATACCTTTTTTATCGATTTGGTACTTACATTATGATTTCCCTTATTTATTTCACATGTGTTTCTCTATATTTTTTTTATTTAAATCAAGTTTTCCTGACCCCCCCCCCCCCCCCCCCGCGCACAGTAGGCGATTCACACAGCCTTAATTAAGCTGGCCATACATTTTTCTTGTACAGCTTTCCTTTAGATTTAACAAAACCATATAATATGAGGTCAAACCTATACACTTTAAATTTGTATGCAATTGGGCAGGCCCTTGTACTAGTTAGTTAAAGGGAAATCTAAAGGAAATTGAACAAGAAAATCGTTTAATATATGGTCAGCTTTTTTTTTTTTTTACAAGCCTGTGAAAAGGGTGTGTGTCACTGTCTTCCAATTAGCTGTCAAATATCAGGGAACTCTATGCTCTGCAGTGTGTGTGATGTCAGGTCCCCACTGCCTGCTGCTAGCGCTCAGAAAAAATCCTTTGATCTGTGTGTTTTAGAACGATCTACAGAAGGATGGCTGCAGATAAACAGGTACAACATATGTAGGAGGATTTCTTTTATCTTTGTGTCTCACCTAAAACTAGTAAGTTAACCGGGTATGTGTAATGTAGGTTTGCAACATCTTTAAAAAAATGTATAAATGTTGTTGCTGTAACTAGCTGACCTTTTAATGTTGTTTCTCTCTTACTTCCTTAAAATCCATCTAAAACTACATGGTGAACTAAGGCTACACTGTCTACAGGGTGACACCACAGCTGGGTAACATCACTGCAGAATAAGCAATGTAGTCGCTTTGCTAAAGGAATGTAAAAATAATCGATCCACTGGCAGGGTCAACCAGTAATAAAATTGTCAGGGACAAATATTGTCTGTAAAAATGACAGCTGGGAATTGCCTGTAATTACTGCCAAAGACCTGCAGGGGAGGAGCAGGGCATGCTACACATACCAAAAGTATTTTTTTATTTTTTTTTTGCCATGTATAGTGCTCCAAATGTCCCACAATTAGTAAAACATTGCATGCTCCTGTTTTAGATTTTTATTTTAGCCAACAGGTTTCTCCTTTGTTTACACAATAACAGTGCAATAACTTAGGGTGAAAATAATATACGTAAGTGAGTAAGTAACGTTGGCCATTGGAAGGCAGTTTTTTTAGCGAGCTGAATGAAGAAAAAAAGAGAAACGATTTCTCCATCCGCTCAAAGAAGGTGGATGGAGAAATCCCATCCCACATTGTATTCTGACAACGGGACTTGGCACTGTCCGATTGCACGGTCAGTGGCTGCAATTGCTGATTGACAAAAGTATTCCAACTTGTCTGTTCAACAGGGACAGCCAGCCAAACACTGATAGAAATTCATTCCCTGCTGATCCAACCACATTTTAAACAGTCTATGGCCAGTTTAATGGGCCATACACACTATACAATTGTCTTTAGATTTTTTCCTTTAGATTTACCAAAATCATATAATATGAGGTCAAATCTAAACACTTTTAATTTGTATGCAATCAGGCAGGCCTTTGTACTACATAGAAAAGGTAAATCTAAAGGAAATCTAACAACAAAAGTTGTATAGTGTGTATCCAGCTTAAAGCTGGATACACACTATACAACTTTTGTGGTTAGATTTCCTTCAGATTTACCTTTTCTATGTAGTGCAAGGGCCGGCCAGATTGCATACAAATTAAAAGTGTTTAGGTCTGACCTCATATTATCTGGTTTTGGTAAGTCTAAAGGAAAAAGTCTTCAGAAAATCTTATAGTGTGTATGGCCCGTAAGACTGACTAATTCCTTATTGGATAACTGTCTGAATTCTTTAATTAGACAATGCAAACCTCCCCATTGTACAGGCTCTTTTCTACTGAAAATGATTCGTCTGATTTCACGGCATACAATGAGGTTCTCACAGTAAGAATCACAAACTGCAAGTCGGCTAGATCCTAACTTTTTTTTCCTGGCTGACATCTACCAACCTGTATAAATCACAAACTGCAGCAAGTCAGATGGATCCTAACTTTTTTCTGGCTGACCTCTACTAACATGTAGCTCTCCCCCCCCCAACAGCCTGTCACTGGCCCTCCCGTTAGATTTCAGCTCTTTTAATCGAGGCTCAGCATCGCATGTTGGCGCTACCCAGGGCGGTCTACATATAAATTCAGTCTACCTAGTAACATTCTCCAGACTGACATCCACCCTTCAAGGTATTTTATTATTGCATATCTCCAAAGAGCCAGCCCACTGCATGCATCATGAAAGAATGCTCTTTAGAGGAGTACTTAGGCAGAATGCTGTGATGTTTTCAGGAAACTTTGTACAGCACCCTACTGTACAATCCCATCAGCCATGATCTATCTGCATTGCAGTAAGACCTGGTGAGTTGTGTTCTGGAAATGCAAAAGGCTTTATTTAAACAATCAACTGCTAGAAGTCAAAGGCCATGCTCTTCAGAAAGTGGCTCCTACCTTTTACTGTCCATCCCTTTCAGCTGCAGAATGGATTTAGCAACTTCAATATTGCGCTATAGCTGAAAGATGGCTACAGCGTGGGCGGCACAGTGGTGTAGTGTTTAGCACTTTCACCTAGCAGCAAGAGGGTCGCTGGTTCGAATCCCAACCACGACACTACCTGCCTGGAGTTTGCATGTTCTCCCTGTGCCTGTGTGGGTTTCCTCTGGGTATTCCGGTTTCCTCCCACACTTCAAAGACATGCTGGTAGGTTAATTTGATCCTGTATAAAAAAAAAAAAAAAATGGCCCTACTGTGTATGTATGTGAGTTAGGGACCTTAGATTGTAAGATCCTTGAGGGCAGGGACCGATGTGAATGTACAATGTATATGTAAAGCGCTGCGTAAATTGACAGCGCTATATACAGTGCCTTGCGAAATTATTCGGCCCCCTTGAACTTTGCGACCTTTTGCCACATTTCAGGCTTCAAACATAAAGAGATAAAACTGTAATTTTTTGTGAAGAATCAACAAGTGGGACACAATCATGAAGTGGAACGAAATTTATTGGATATTTCAAACTTTGTTAACAAATAAAAAACTGAAAAATTGGGCGTGCAAAATTATTCAGCCTCTTTACTTTCAGTGCAGCAAACTCTCTCCAGAAGTTCAGTGAGGATCTCTGAATGATCCAATGTTGACCTAAATGACTAATGATGATAAATAGAATCCACCTGTCTGTAATCGAGTCTCCGTATAAATGCACCTGCACTGTGATAGTCTCAGAGGCCCGTCTAAAGCGCAGAGAGCATCATGAAGAATAAGGAACACACCAGGCAGGTCCGAGATACTTTTGCGGAGAAGTTTAAAGCCGGATTTGGATACAAAAAGATTTCCCAAGCTTTAAACATCCCAAGCACTGTGCAAGCGATAATATTGAAATGGAAGGACTATCGGACCACTGCAAATCTATGAAGACCTGGTCATCCCTCTAAACTTTCAGCTCATACAAGGAGAAGACTGATCAGAGATCCAAGAGGCCCATGATCACTCTGGATGAACTGCAGAGATCTACAGCTGAGGTGGGAGACTCTGTCCATAGGACAACAATCAGTCGCATACTGCACAAATCTGGCCTTTTATGGAAGAGTGACAAGAAGAAAGCCATTTCTTAAAGATAGCCATAAAAAATGTTGTTTAAAGTTAGCCACAAGCCACCTGGGAGACACACCAAACATGTGGAAGAAGGTGCTCTGGTCAGATGAAACCAAAATCAAACTTTTTGGCAACAATGCAAAACTTTGGCGTAAAAGCAACACAGCTCATCACCCTGAACACACCATTCCCACTGTCAAACATGGTGGTGGCAGCATCATGGTTTGGGCCTGCTTTTCTTCAGCAGGGACAGGGAAGATGGTTAAAATTGGGAAGATGGATGGAGCCAAATACAGGACCATTCTGGAAGAAAACCTGATGGAGTCTGCAAAAGACCTGAGACTGGGACAGAGATTTGTCTTCTAACAAGACAATGATCCAAAACATAAAGCAAAATCTAAAATGGAATGGTTCACAAATAAACATATCCAGGTGTTAGAATGGCCAAGTCAAAGTCCAGACCTGAATCCAATCGAGAATCTGTGGAAAGAACTGAAAACTGCTGTTCACAAACGCTATCCATCCAACCTCACTGAGCTCGAGCTGTTTTGCAAGGAGGAATGGGCAAAAATTTCAGTCTCTCGATGTGCAAAACTGATAGAGACATACCCCAAGCGACTTACAGCTGTAATCGCAGCAAAAGGTGGCACTACAAAGTATTAACTTAGGGGGGCTGAATAATTTTGCACGCCCTTTTTTTTTTTTTTTCAGTTTATTTGTTAAAGTTTGAAATATCTAATAAATTTCTTTCCACTTCATGATTGTGTCCCACTTGTTGTTGATTCTTCACAAAAAATTACAGTTTTATATCTTTATATTTGAAGCCTGAAATGTGGCAAAAGGTCACAGAGTTCAAGGGGGCTGAATACTTTCGCAAGGCACTGTAAGTACCTGAAATAAATAAATAAATACAGCGAGGCCATCCAGTTCTGGGAGGGCATGCATAGATGTCTTCTAGAACCCCGCCCCCTGGGGCATGCATCAGACATGCTCTTTGACCAGTGTGTCCTTGAGGCACAGCTGATCACAGATCAGGGTAAAAGGTTTTTCACAGCAGCCCTTTACCATGTGATCAACTATATCCAATCACTGCTGACCACATGTAAACAGACTTGCTGGTTATCGGCATTCCTTTTCTCACATGCTGTACCTGTGTGCTGATAACCGGAAAGGTTGTTCACTTACATTTTGGATAACCGGAAAGGCTTTCAGCACATTGTATACACTGATCATCAGTGCCCTGATTATCAGTCTCAGCCTCATCAGGGCACATCAGTGAAAAAGAATAATTACTATATAAATATTTTGTAGCAGAAGCTAAGAAAAACCTTTTTTTTTTTTTTTTTTTTTTTTTGCAAAACCTTTTGATATTTTTTTTCGTTTGAGCAAATACAAAAACCCAGTGGGGATTAGATGCCACCAAAAGAGAGCTCTATCTGTCTAAAAAAAAAAAAAAAAAAAAAAAAAAAACAATTTTATATGGGTACAGTGTTGCATGACCGTGCAATTGTTATTCAAAGTGTATTAGCACTGAAAGCTGAATACTGTCCTGGGCAGGAAAAGGGGGAAATGCCCAGTATTGTAGTGGTTAATCAAAATCTTGGGAGTCTGGTTTGGAGCCGAGGATGCAGTCCTGAGGTCTGCGCCCAGGGCCAATTGCTTGCATGTGATCAATCATTACTTGAGCTGTTGCATGCAAGTGGGAGAGATTAGCTGCAAGTGCTGGCAGCCTCCCATTGCTTTCAATGGGGCAGCCTACTTGCAAGCTAATTGTCGGAACCCCTGCTAGGGTTTTTGCAGCTGGTCACCTACAGGGTGCATTCGTAGTGTGTGAATGCACCCTAAACATGTCCACACTTCAGATGAATCATGTGTGGATGGCATCACCATTTTGCAATCTGAGCATTGCACCTATTTTATCAGATAGGCAACTCAGTGGTGGCCTGTTTAGATTAGAACATGGATACTATGTATTCTATGATTTAGTAAAACAGAAAAAACACAGCTCTTGCAAATATTTTATAAGGTGCCTATAATATCCAAATTCATAATAAAAGTCCAAGAAATTAAAAAAGTCCAAATTTCATGTGCAAAAAGTGCAAGGTATAACCTTAAGTGCAATTTAAGAATAAGGTGCTGGTAGTGCTGGATTATTGTGCAAAATATAGTGATAAAGGTGCTCCTATGTAAGTGCTGAAGTGCTCCAAGGATAATCACTGGTGCCAGGTGACTTGATTCCCTTGAGAAACCCCACTCACCAGAATGGATGTACCCTTATCAGGGGTCAGAAAACGCTTGTGGTCAAAGGGTTCCTCCAAACTGTCTCCCTGGTTAGTAAGAACACACAACGTGGCAAATCCTCTACTTGATAGAAAGTGCAATGTGCTGCAATGTATGCCCTTTCAGTGTAATGGCCCTGGGCAGCTCCAAAAAAATTAAGGAATCCACATAGTGAAGCCCGTTTAAAAACTTTATTTCCCACATCAAAAGAAATATACTCGCAGTATATGATACTTGTAAGAGGCAAATAATGTATATCAAAGATGGTTCCGGGAATGACGCGGCTGCGTGCGTTCCACGGAGAACCAGGAAGTGATGTCAGAAGGTGCCGCACCGGAAGTACATCGACGCGTTTCACCCTCCCACTTGGTCTTTAACCACTTAAGGACCAGGCCCATCTCTGACACTTGTTGCTTACAAGTTAAAATCAGTATTTTTTGCTAGAAAATTACTTGGAACTCCCAAACATTATATATCTATAATATATTTTAGCAGAGACCATAGAGAATAAAATAGAGATTGTTGCAATACTTTGTCACACCGTATTTGTGCAGTGGTCTTGCAAACGCAATTTAAAAAAAAAAATACACTTTTTTGAATGAGAAACTAAGAAAACAGTAAATTCAGCCCAATTTTTTTCTGTAATGTGAAAGATAATGTTACGCCGAGTAAATTGATACCGAACATGTCGTGCTTAAAAATTGCACACGGGTGTGGAATGGCGACAAAAATTACTACTTAAAAATCTCCATAAGCGACACTTTAAAAATGTCTACAGGTTACCAGTTTAGAGTTTCAGAGAAGGTCTAGGGCTAGAATTATTGCTCTCGCTCCAACGTTCACGGCGATAGCTCACGTGTGGTTTGAACACTGTTTACATATGTGGGCGTGACTTGCGTAAGCGTTCGCTTCTGTGTGCATGCTCTAAGGCCCTGGTCCTCAACCCTGGTCCTCAGGGCCCACTAACAGGCCAGGTTTGCGAGATAACTGAAATACATCCCAGGTGATATAATTTGCTGCTCAATGATTGCAGTACTCTAGTCTGCATCTCCCCACGGTAATATCTAAAATCTGGCCTGTTAGTGGGCCCTGAGGACCGGAGTTGAGGACCACTGCAAGGGACAGGGTGCTTTTCAATTTATTTATTTTTTTTTTACACTATCCCTTTTTTTTTATTTTTTTTTTATCACTTTTATACCTATTACAAGGAATGTAAACATCCCTTGTAATAGAAATAAGCAGGACGGGTCCTCTTTAATGTGAGATCTGGGGTCAAAAAGACCTCAGATCTCACATCTAAACTTAAAAGCAAAAAAAAAAAAGGCAGGTGGGTGGAAGCGACGTATGACGTCGCTTCGGTCCTCCAAGGCCATAAAGTCGAGTGGGGGGCCATCTGCCCCTCACTCGACTTCATGCCTGGGACCCGGAAGGACCGGATCATTTTGCCCGCTACCGACGGCTCTGGTAAGTGGGGGAAAATGACCGGAAATCGGCAGGGGCACCTCTCCCACCGCCCATAAAAGTGATCCCGCGGCAAACCTGCCGCTGGGACCACTGTTATGTGAAAAAGGACCGCCGGCCGCGTAGAGAAATACTAGGTTATGGCAGCTAACGTCAAAGTAGCAACGTAAACACGCAGGGGGCGGTCCGGAAGTGGTTCTAGAATGTATTTTAATAATGCAGTTTGAAAGAAAAGCTTGTCAGACCTACCTTGCATTACTAAATTTCTCTTGTTTTATTCTAATTTTAGGCGTCCAGTTTTATTATTGTACTTGTATTCTGCGTGTGTACTTGACATTATGTTTAAATTATGTACATTTTTTTTTTCTCTGTACATTTAGGAAGGATTGTCTACTGATAAATGAGCTGTGCTGCACACACTACTCAAAACATACAATGAAGTAAGTATGTAGCATAGTGTTTTCTTCCCTCTAGACTAGTATTCAGTATTGTGGTCTGCCTGGGCAGATGATGCACGTTTAAGCCGGGTACAAATGGATCAAATTTTCAAATGGTTCACATCTGTGTATGGTCCTCTCTGTTCAACAGAATGCAGTTATTGGATCGACTTCTGTGGAACAGTCCTGCTTTCTTCGATCAGTGGTCTGCAGCCATTGGCTCAGCTGCTGATTAGTGTATTCTGACCACACAGGAGTTCCCACTGTCAGAATAGAGCACAGCAGGGGAGGATTCCTGTACCCACCCGGCTTGTGTGGATGCAGGAAACTGGTATTTTTTTTTTGTTCACCCTGCTGGTTGAAGGAAGAAAAAATGAATAGTGTGTACCCAGCTTTTGATTAGAAATTCCTGTTTTTCCTGTAGTTTTGCACGAGTGGCTTTTCACTCAAGGTGGAGTTGGGTTTTAACTGATTGCTGCTCTCCCCCTCTCTCCCCCTCTCCCTCCCTCTCCCTCTCTCTCTCCCCCTCTCCCTCCCTCTCTCCCCCTCTCCCCCCCTATCTTCCCCCCTATCTCCCCCCCCTCTCCCCCCCTCTCCCCCTCCCTCTCTCCCTCTCTCTCCCTCTCTCTCCCTCTCTCCCTCCCTCCCCTCTCTCCCTCCCCTCTCTCCCTCCCCCTCTCCCTCCCCCTCTCCCTCCCTCTCTCCCTCCCTCTCTCCCTCCCTCTCTCCCTCTCTCCCTCTCTCTCTCTCCCTCCCTCTCTCCCTCTCTCCCTCCTCCCCTCTCCCCCTCTATCCCCCTTCTCCCCCTCTCTCTCTCCCCCTCTCTCTCTCTCCCCCTCTCTCTCTCTCCCCCTCTCTCTCTCTCCCCCTCTCTCTCTCTCCCCCTCTCTCTCTCTCCCCCTCTCTCTCTCTCCCCCTCTCTCTCTCTCCCCCTCTCTCTCTCTCCCCCTCTCTCTCTCCCCCTCCCCTCAAATGCAGCAAGGAACAACTTTGTGGACTGACCAAAATGTAGAATGGTATTCTTTTAGTGAAATGTCTTTGTTTTGTAAGTAAACAATGACCTGGTGTTGTTCCTCCTTAGGAATTCCAGGAACAGATATGATTTTAGATGTGGTGACAAAGTCTGCTGCACTAAAAACGCCTATGTCAAAGATCTTCAGACCAGATCCAGGTAGGATGCTGATTTGTCTGAACTTGGGTCCTATATGGTGGTCAATGCATTCTAATGCCTGGTGTAAATCGTTATTGCTTCGTGCTCTGCTCTATCAGTTGTCTTCCAACTATGTCCAGGTATGTTGTTTAAGTGCTTGACCTTGGCTCCTGGCTACTGAGCAATTAATTCTACTGCCTGGTATATTCATTATTGCTATATGCTAAGTTTTTATTTTTTATTTTTATTCTGGTCATCCTAAGGTCTCAATGTTCAGACCAGAATAATCCTGACCCTATGACACAAAGCCAGGAGAAGTGTGCAGCAGATGATGAGCGGATCTGTAATGGGGAAATATTTTATATAACTAATGTGAGTAATCACTTGCAAATAATTTGTAAATAAATGTCCGCATTCTTAAACCGGTAATAGATGATTTTGTGGTAGTCATGTATTGCCATGATTTGATCACCTGGGTGCAGTCTGAAGCTGAAGATAAAGACGTTTTTAAAATATATTACTATTTTGGTTTTCTACAGGATGTAGAAAAAGATAAAATTCGAGAATTAACCTTATCTGATGGAGAGGAGAGAGAGTACACACTGAACTATAAAGCCCTTAGAAGTCGCAGTGGTTTAAATTATGCGTGGGCCAGGACCATTCACACATTCCAGGTATGTGGTGTAAACCTTCATCAATAACCTTCATAGCAATGCAGTTTAAACACACTTCATATAACACTAGTAATTATTGCCCTTATTTTGGATTTGCTCTTTAAAAATATGTTATTAAGATATTTAGTATATCGCATGAAGCTGAAGATTTTCCACAGGTACGGCTTCACCTTTGATGTCACCATGTTAAAGTGCTGTTTTTGTGAACGTTAATTTGTATTTCTGTGCATACATTACAATAAGTAGGTTGGACCCTACTTTCAGCTGTTGGTTTGCGATTAAAGTGCTGTGCATAGTGGGCCTTTCTGTTACGACCAAATGGACAAATGTTATAAAGACTTTAATAGTTTTATTGCTTCATCTAGGAATCGGCACATGCTTGGGGTGGAACCAGGGAATCTGGATTTCTACTAATACCAGCAATAAACCTAAAGTAGCTGTCATTTTCTCTTTCATTCATTGACGGACACAGCGTCTTCTAATCTCAAACCATAGGGTTATATTACCACCTACAGGCAGAAAAAAATGAACTCTGCATGGCCTATGGGCAGCCCTGACTTATATAAATCCCCTCCCTGCATGAGCGCTCCAGTTCTTTCTGCCTAGTGTCATGAGTATTGACCTGGTTTCTCCTTTCTTTTGCTGGGGTTTTCTTCCTGCGAAGATCTTCTATCAACAGCCGGGCTGGGCGATAGGCTGGATAATATAGGTCCAGTGGTCACCCAAGCCAGGCCAGTGAGCAGGTGCGCACTTTCCTGTCAGTGCAGTGTGGATGCTCTTTTTTCGCATGTTTTTTCTAACAGTCATTTTTCCCTATGGACTTGCTATTACTAACGGTGGCCATTTTTTTGTAGCCTGGCAGCATCCCTGTGTATTTCTATGGGCTTTGTGTTTGGGCTTCAGGGGACAGGGCAACAGTGGCCATGTTTTTGGGTCTTACCTTATTTTCCTCCTCTAGCAGCTGCTCTGTGAGCCCAGTAGTAGCCATTTTCTTAGTGACTGCCTTGATGTTCCCTGGGCTTTGGTGGGCTGGGGATATGGCAACCATTTTTGTAGCCCTGCAGCAGCCTCCTAGCTACCTCCAGCCTTTTATGATTATCAGGTCGGCTGTACCTGGGCTAGCATAAGCCACCTCATGCGGCAAAGGTGTTCCCCCTATCTTTCTTTACTTTGACAAAGTTGTATACAAGCTTTGGGAACATCCTAAGAGACCCTTTGTGGTCCTGAAACGGTTTGCTGTGTGTTATTCCTTTGCACACGCTTTTCTGAAGAAGTGGACCGCACCATTAGTCATGGACCCTCCTATTTCCAGGCTGAATAAGGCCACTATGATCCTGGTGGAGGAGTCTGTCCTTTAAGGATCCAGCAGGCAGGAAGGCAGAATTGGTCACATGCACAATGTTCACTATTGCCGGCTCGGCTCTCCTGCTGGTTTTGGCCATTGCCTTGGTGTCTCAGCCCCTTACAGAATGGGACAAATTTCTTCACCATGGCCTGGTTGGGGAGCAAGTTTCCCCAGGGTGATCATCTCTTGCGAGGCTACCCTAGATGACATCATCAAGAATCTTACTGGAGGGATAAGTACCTTTCTTCTGCAGTCCAGACAGAGTAATGAACCGCGTCACAAGCGAGGCCGCCCCTTTTACGCACAAGAAGCGTTTTCGTCCCCCTGGATCTGCAGACAAGGGTTCCAAGCCCTTCATGGCCCCTGTGAGGGGTACCAAACGCCCCTGAGCTGCCAAGACGGCCATATCTGCAGACAATTCCCCCTTCAGCATGGAAGGGGCGCACATGTCCATGGTGGGGGCTCGTCTGCGCTTGTTTGCAGCCTCATAGACCCTGATTTCCAACAATTTGGTCCACAAGCTGATCCTGTCTGGTTACAAAATAGAATTTCAATGCTGTTCTCCTGATTTTATTTATTTTTTTTAAACCAAGGTTTAATAAACCAAAGTTTATTAAAGAAAGTGCCGGAAAAGTACTCAATTTTAGTATCTATAGAGAAGAGAACTACCCAGAGCAAAGAAAAGCAGAGAGGAAAACATAAAGAAAATAAACGAAATAGAAGGAAACATTATCATGAGGGGTAAACGGCAAAAGAAGGGGGCAAAAAATAAGTGCAAGCCCTGGCACAATTAAAAAAATATATGACCCATGAAGGGTGTGACGGGAGTCACTTTGGACAGGGGGTTTGTGGAGCCTAGATTACCTTAGAGAGCTTGGGGAAACTC
This sequence comes from Pelophylax lessonae, assembly GCF_965119305.1. Taxonomy (NCBI): domain Eukaryota; kingdom Metazoa; phylum Chordata; class Amphibia; order Anura; family Ranidae; genus Pelophylax; species Pelophylax lessonae. The sequence goes on along the minus strand of NC_138771.1, from coordinate 268,500,831 downwards.
CTTGTCCAGCTTCCCTGCCCCTCCTGTGTGTAAGTCACCCTGTGTCTATTAGGGGCACAGCATGACCAAGAACCCCAGTTGGGTCTGCACTAATCAAACTCGCTGTACAACCACACAAGACTCAGCATTTTATTTTACCCCTGTTATCTTGGGCTCTAGATGTGTGGTTTGTGTCGAAGTAATATTGTAGGAGTGTCTCACAGACCATGGCTAGATAGTTTGAGGTGAGGTGGGGTTTGTTTTTGTTAAATGCCTGTATCCCATTGTTCTATTGTTTTCTGTCTGTATTGGGATCAGCCTATTATGGGATGTGTATGTGGATTAGCTGCTAAAGGGGAGGGGCGATCATCCCAGAGTATTCAAACACAGGCACAAAAAGATATACAAACAGTCTTATGCTTCCTACCACCCTACACTGATGTCTCGACAAGTGACTGGGTGGGCTAAGGGATCTTGGATTGTGCTGGTACCAGGCAACCGGAGGTTATACAGCGGACATACTCTTCTTGAGTACAGGTTCTGTTACAAAAGGAATATAGAAAGTATGACAACTGAAAAGCAACCAGGAGCCAGAGTTAAACAGGCCACAGCAATGAATAAAAACAGGCAAGGCAGACAATCAATGGGTGCAGGTAGCCACAGCCAATCAAAAGAAGAAACGCAGATGGAAGTGACTCTAAAATGGGGTACGCAGAAGAGCAAAAAATAAAAGCTCAATTGCCCACTATAACAGAAATGGCTATGTTCGCAAAACTGGAGCTATCCCTTAAAACGGATATGGCAATATTACATGGGGACCTGGGTCAAATACTGACGAGTGGAAGATACGGAAGGAAGGTTGGACAATCATGCCCAAGAAATAAAAACGCTTAAAGAACACATGAGACGTTTGCACATTGAGCAAAGAAATATGGTATATAAAATAGAAGACCAGGCAAAAAAAAAATTGAGGTCTACCAGAAACAACGCAAGAGAAGTTAAGATATAATGGGAAAAGGGTTCAACCCTCTACTAGAGCAATAACAGAGACTTTAAAGATCGAGAGAGTACACAGGATTAGGAAACCTCAAAATATGGCAGGTGAAATCCCAAGAGTGAGATTTCATTATTATGAAGATAAAGCACACACATGAGAAAAATTGGAGGAGCAAATATTCAAATATTTGCAGATTTGGCGCCAGAGACTTTAGCAAGGAGGAGGCTTCTTAAACCATTACTGGAACAAATGTGTCTGCAGAATATTCAATACTCTTGGGGATCCCTGCATGTCTGGTAGGTCGGAAAGTTGGTGCTACAGCAAGATTAAAATGTATGGAAATACAAGATTTCTGCAAGAAATTAGACCTACCTATCACACACATCCCAGGTTGGACAGATACAATTGAAAAAGGGACAGAATTAGAAGAAGATCAATGGCAATTGGTTTCCAAGAAGAACTTGCTACTTTAAAGAAAATAGAAAATGAGAACGAAAGAATTGAGTTATAAGGGGAGGTGGGGAGTGGAAGTATAGACAGACAGAAAGGAATATAGAAGGATGTGATCCATGGAGACCTGGCAGGCTCTGGACCTGCACCTCAGTACTGGGGGTGTTCGGCCCAGGTGGCGAGCAGAGACAGAGCCTGACCTCAAGGGGAAGGAGTCGAAAGACCGGAAGGGATAAGATGGAGGGAACTATAGTCGACTGGAAGGCCCAATCAGGGCCAAAAACCCCAGGAAACATAATTTTAGTTAGCGTAAGGGGAGGCGAGTGGGAGGAAGGGGGTGGGATGAGGGAGGATGGTGGGAGGGGAAAGGGAAAGGAAACCTCTCTATATAAAAGATGGGATGCTCTGCCGATGCTCAATCTCTCTCCTCTTGCCCCCTCCCCAACTCTCCAGATGTACGTTTAAACAACAGAATTTATCTGTGATTGTGAGTGGCGTTTGGGAGGAGACGGGAGGGGAGCATACTATCCAAAGATGACCGTATTACTTTTTTTTTTAAAGTATAATGTCCGAAGGGCTAAATACACCTGGAGAAGAGACCCAAAATATTAAGAGGTTAAACACCAATTCCGCAGAGGTAGTATTTCTCCAGGAGACACATATATCCCATGTAACAAATGTAAGGCTATAGTCAAAAGACCATTCAACATGGTATTTTAGGGACTCTACAACAAGAAGGGCAAAAGGGGTGGCCATTGGGCTGGTAAGAGGGGTACAGCTCTCCCTAGAGGAAAGGATGGTGGACCCAGAAGGAAGACTGTACAAAATGGATTGTACAGTAGCAAATATATACTGTCCCAATAAGAACCCAATAGGTTATTTGAAGGAGGTTCTGGGGAAGTTAATGGAGTTTAAAAAGGGGTATTTGATCATGGCAAGAGATCTAAATTTTTGTATGGACCAAGCAATGGATAGGACATCACATGTACAGGGGATTAGGAATTCACAGCTGAAGATAAAGAAGAAGCTATATCAATACCAAATGATAGCTATGTGGAAAGAACAAAACCCGAAAATGCAGGATTATACATACCACTCCCCTGTACATGGGACATACTCAAGGATCGACTATATCAGGGGTGTCAAACTCCATTTCATCGCGGGCCACATCCGCATTATGGTTGCCCTCAAAGGGCCAGTTATATCTGTAGGATTAGATGTCCAGAGCACCCCATGCCCCCTTACACCCTTACATGGGATGTCAAGAACCCCCCCCCACCATCAGAAGTTAAGAGTCACCCACCATTCCTTACATCACAATGCACCCCCTTACCTTGTGCTGCTGCCAGGAAGAAGATGCGGGTGGATCTGGGAAGAAGTGCAGGGTCTGTAGAAAAACCAGAGGAGGGCTGGGGTCAGTTTCCAGTGTCTGCCTCCCCTGGTCTCAGCATTCAGCAAAGGCAAGGTGTTGTTGCGGCTGCACAGAGAGGTGCAGGATCTGCAGCAGGAGTTCTGCCCTCCTCTCTGCTGCGGACAGCTAAGAAGGGGGGGGGGTGGGCAAAAATGAGCCTTTCTGTAGCTGCACAGAGGAGTGCAGGATCTGGCAAATGAGTTATGTCCTCTCTGCTGCCGACTACAGAGACAAGGTCTGGGCAGAGACAAGGGGGGTGCCGCAGCTGCAGAAGTGTGAGGGCCACATGAAATGGCCTGGGGGGCCGCATTCGGCCTGCGGGCCTTGTGTTTGACACCTGTGGACTATATGATGGTTGAACATAGACTACTAGAGTCAGTGATTAAAACAAATCTAGAAATAACATGGTCAGACCATGTTCCAGTGACAGTGAAAACTAAGGAGTTCAAAATAGAATGAATAGATGGAGAATAAAGATGACTTATTACAAGATAAAGAGATGGGAGAGAAAATAAAAAGAATTAGAAAAATATTTCAAACTAAATGATACCCAAGAGATAACAAAGGCCACGATCTGACAGGCCCATAAGGACTATATTAGGGGCATTGTAATATCTATAGGTACTCAAAGAAAAAAGGAAAGAACAAAAAATATGGAAATATTGATAAAAGAAATTAATGAATTAGAGCAACAGCACAACAAAAAGCAGACCCAGAGGTTCATCCATATACTGGTGATAAAAAGGGATAAATTAAAAGATATATTAGAACAGGAGACTATATATGGGTCTTTAACAGAGTCACCAAGGAAACATACCAATGGGGAAATAAATCAGGAAAACATCTAGCAAAGATCTTAAAGAAAAAAAAATCTGTAAACTATATAGAGAAAATCCAAAACCGCAACGGGGAGGTGGTGTACTCGACCCCTTAAAATTTAAAGAATTTCAAAAATACTACGGGAAACTATGTGGTAAAACGAAAGAGACCACAGGGAACTGAATTAAAAAGGATAGAAAAGATAAAAGAATATCTTGATAAAGCTAGGATACCCAAGGTACTATAGGGAAAATTAGCAGCTCTAGAGGAACCCATAACTGAAGAAGAGATAAATGTAGCTTTAAAAGATACAGCAGCGGGGAAAAGTCCAGGTGGGTGAAGCGTCATGTGTCTGCACTCTGCTGTGCACATCCCCAGCATGAACAATTGGCAGGCAGATTGCCTCAGCTGTCAAACGTTGCACCAAGGCGAGGGGTCCCTGCATCCTTACATGTTTCATCAGATTTTCCTCCAGTGGGGCACTCCGGATGTGGATATATATATGTGTGTGTGTATGTATGTATGTATGTATGTATGTATGTATGTATGTATGTATATATATATATATATATATATATATATATATATATATATATATATATATATATATATGTATATGTATATATGTATGTATGTGTGTGTTTATATATATATGTGTGTGTGTGTGTGTGTGTGTGTGTGTGTATATATATATATATATATATATATATATATATATATATATATGTATATGTGTGTGTGTGTATATATGTATATATATATATATAATATATATGCATATAATATATATATATATAATATAAATATATATAATATAAAATGTGTAATGTGTTTTGTGCAACTTTTTTTTTTTTTTTTTTTTAATTTCCCTCCCTAGTTCCGCTCCCATGCAGCATTGCTGCTGCAGGGAACGGAACTAGGAAGTGATCAGAGCGACGGAGAGCGGCGGTGATCTCGGCTGGCGGTCACAGCAATGAGAGATCATCGCTGGATCGCCAGGAGAAGGTAAGAGACACCGCTGCGCTCTCTGCACATCCACCCCGAGCGTGACTTGGGGTTACTGCTCCTGATATGAAAAATCCACCCCGAGTCACGCTCGGGATTACCGCCAGGGAGGTTAACTCCTGGAATGCAGGAAGTTTGGGCTTCAAACATTAGTATGCAAGGCTTCAAAAGAACGCCTTATCTCAAAGCAGATGGTAGGACAGGCCAGGTTGTAAAGTCATAAACGTCATAAACGAAGCAAACCTTATCTCAGAACAGATGTCCACTATGTCCACTATGGCAGCAACTAGGCTGTGTGGAATTCCACAGCAAATTGGTCATTAGGAAAATGACCACAGTTACACACAAATTCATAACTTTTTACACAAACAAGATATGTCTCTAGAAAGTATATATTTGAATGCCAAATAAAATACTGAACGAAACGAGACCATGCATGGTCATCCTATCACACATGAAGTAGAAAAGAGCGATAAGATATTCCCTGTATGATAAAAAATATTAATATTTGATACCGTTTTTTTTATATGAATTCTGTTATAAATCTGTCTAAGCGCGAGGTTCCTTAGCATTTTTATGAGCCTAGGGCCGCCCAGGGCCACTGTGTTTATTGGTCAAGGACCTCTGGTGACACCCCCTGCGGTCTCAGAGAAAAGGAAAGAAGCAGATGGTTTTTGCAGTTCTCATTTTTAACATCAAGCAGTAACATCGTATAAGGGAAGAACCGATCACACATGCTCAGCTCTGAACCTCTGATAATACAAGGACTTTTGAATGCAAGTATTTCCATTTCTAATTCTTTATCTATTCTTCTAAATTGCTGAATTGTGTCTCTATTTCTTTGTAACCCATTTTTCTGTAAATATTTTTATTTGCACCAATTTTAACCTTTTTTATAATTAAACCTTATTTTGAAAAGTGTTAATTTTGTCTCTAAGCTCTTAACGCAAGCTAACCAAAGAACCTGCCTCTTGGAAGAGCGCTACTGTATAGAATAAACCCTCTGAACATTCCTGTCTGAGGTGACTGTGTGTGTTACAGATGATTATTCTAAAGTCATAATCGGTATTTCTAAAATTACGAGCGTCCGCTGGGCTCATCCTAACGTAGCGGTGGTGGTGAAGAAAGGGTTATTTGCTTAATTAGCCCGGTGACGATCGCTCTCAGCCTGCTGGCATCTAGATTGTGGTCCCGCAAGCTGGACAATCTGTGTGACGGGTGCAGCTGAGAGTTGCATTGTTACGCAAGTGACGGCAGGGTGTGAAATTGCCTGGTCTTTGGTCACGAGTTGGATGAGAAGGCCAGGGGTCTGATACCCTCCACCGTCAAAAGTATCATCTCATATACACGGTTATTCCTCTCAAGCTTCTACCCCGCATACTTTGAACGGTAGAGACCAAAGGTATTCCAGCCATTGTGGTGGTTTTGAATTGGCAGGGCAGACCTTCTGTCTCAAGGATCGATCTTCCACCCTGTTTTACAGTCGCCGGCTGTAACGGCTTGGCTATTGAAAGCCAGATTCCAAAAGACAGGGGACTGTCCTTATCGGTTATCCTTACCATGCTAAAAAGCATGAAAGTCTACATCCAGGAAGATATACTGGATTTATCCGCATTCTGTCTCGGTCGGTAGGATATTTGCCTTTCTGGGGTGTTGAGAAGAAGTTGGCATGAAGTACCATCAGGGCCAGGCATGTGGTGCCTCCAGCGTGCTCCCTGTTGCTGCCTTGGGATCTGAATCTGGTTCTTTGTTCTTCAATGACCTCCCTTTTAGAATATTGGGGACATTCCCTTGGTTACGCCTGTAGGCCTCCTTATTAGGTTGACACAGGAATAGTGTGGTTCTCTGTTTATGCCCTTCTTTTCTCCCAAAGGTGGTCTTGGCTTTTTATTTGAACGAAGATATTATCCTGCCTTCCCTATGTCCTCGTTCATCGCATCCTAAAGAAATCAATCTGCACGCACTGGATGTGGTTCGGGTAGTTAGGGTGTATCTGTCTGCTTTGGAGGTCTGATTCCATTTTAGTGATCACAGTTGGGCAGAGAAAGGGATTTTCATCGTCTTATCCACCATTCCCGGAGGTAAGTATCAAGTATGTGCCTGGTGATAGGATGCAGTCACTGTCTAAAAGTCCATAATAAAAAGTCCAATGGAAAAGGGAAGATAGTCCACTAATGGGTGCGATTTTGAAGCAGGCTCTGTATAAACGTAAAAAAGCGCCTCTAATGCCTAGTTAGTACACACCACTATTTTATTTTTATTTTTTTCGTTCAACTGGCTGAAAGCGATGATCGGGAGCCGGTCGGCTGCTGGTTTTCCAGCATGCTCATCCGTCAGAAGCCAGCCGCACAGCTTCCATACACACAAGGGCCGAATGTCGGACGGTTTTTATTGTCGCCCGATATTTTGCCCATGTGTACTAGGCTTAAGTGTAGTATCAAAAGACCATATTTATCAAAAACAGGCTAAAACACTAGCCGCTCACATGATGCAGTAGGTAAGAAGGCTAATAAAGGGGATTCTGCTGGCTGTAGGGTCACTGGGTATAAGTTCATAAGCTGCCAGGAGCCATCCCGGGAGTTGGAGAAGGATCTGCTGTAGTCTCCCTGAGGTTGATGTAAGCCGGAAGCTCCAGAGGGCGGTCAAGTGCAGTGCCAAGCGGGAAGTGGCAGGGAATCGGAAATTGTACAATGCGTTTTGAAGCATGTGCAATCGGTGTATAGGTGTGCTCCTTTCTCAAGCTGATTGGGTGCTATTGCAGGGCAGAATATATATGCTGTGCTTTAGTAGGATTAACTGATTAGTAGCCAAAGGTACATGATCAAACAGTATCTTTACAGGGGCAATGCACAATATATGGAATACAATTAAAAGACATAATACAGATCATATAAAAACCAATAAAGTTAGTATACTAATGGAATTAATATACAAATAAACACCATTATACAGGATTCAAACTAAAAAATGTGTGATACACTTGTAAATCATGAGCTAACAATAAGGAAAAGAAGAATAAATATTATGACAGGTATATTAACCACTTAAGCTCCGGAAGATTTTACCCCCTTCCTGACCAGGCCCTATTTTGCGATTCGGCACTGCGTGACTTTAATGGACAATTGCGCGGTCGTGCAACGCTGTACCTAAACGAATTTGATGTCCTTTTTTTCCCACAAACAGAGCTTTCTTTTGGTGGTATATGATCAGCTGTGCGATTTTTACTTTTTTGCGCTATAAACAAAAAAAGAGCGTCAATTTTGCAAAAATAACAATATTTTTCACATTTTTTTTTATATGAAATTCCCCCCGAAAAAAATGTAAAAATCAAAATTTTTTAACATTTTAGGCCAATTTGTTTTCTGCTACATATTTTTGGTAAAAAAATCACAATAGGCATATTTTGATTGGTTTGCGCAAAAGTTACAGCGTTTACTAACTAAGGGAAAGCTTTTTGTCATTTTTATTGTTTTTTTTTTTTTAACGAGTAATGAATGTGATCTGCCATTTTTTTTTTTTTTTTTGTGGGACTGCGACATTGCGGCGGACAGATTGGACCCTTGACTGACATTTTTGACACTTTTTGGGGGTACCAGTGACATTACTACAGTAATCCAGTGCTATACATATGCACTGTTACTGTAAAAATTACACTGGTAGGGAAGGGGTTAACTTTATTGGAGATGCAGGGGTTAAATGTGTCCCTAGGGACGTGCTTCTAACTGTTATGGGATGTGGCTGTTTGTGTAACTACAGAGATATACGATCCTACATAGCAGGACCGTATGATCTCTGCACTTACACAAGGGAGAATGACAGGCGACTTTGTTTACATTAGCCGCCTGCCTTTCTCCCTCTGTACCAGACGATCGCAAGTGTCCGGCAGACATCGGGTCCGCCAGTCACACGTGCGGGGATCACAGTGAAGGAGCCGGGCGGGAGCGCGCCGCGCCTCCGGTGGCTCACAGGCGAGTGACGTACCCATACGTCACTTTGCCTGCACAGGGCTGACCGCTGCAGTATATATACTTGCGGCGGTCGACAAGTGGTTAAGCAGCAAAATTATTCACCAATAAAAGATGTACTTATCCCAAAAATTACTTCTAATCTTGCTCCACAGAGTTTGTAATATATTGCCTCATTTGCTCCTGTGGGCTCCACTATGTAAGCACCACCATTAGGCCTATCAGACAACATTTTGGGGAGCACTGCCATTTTATTGAAGACTGTATTGATAAACACAGCACTCCCCACCACTTTTTAGAGGCCCACGGAAAATCCACGTCTGGTCTGCAAGTAAAGATCATTGAAACTATACCCAGAGGCCTCTGAGGCAGAACGATATTCCAAATTGTGTCAGCGTGAGACTTTTTGGAAAATTACTCTGGACACCCTTTCCTTTGGTGGACTCAATGAGGCTATTGAAATCAATACCATCCCTTTAATATATTCTCTTATTGCGATATAACCTAATCTTTCAGTTGCATAGTTTCATTATGGTCCCTTTTTATACCTATTTGCTATGATTGTTAAAGATTTTTATGATTGAGAATACTAACCTAACCTTATCTCATATTATCTGAAGGAACGTTTTGTTATGTCTTTTTGGGGGGAGATTTTGGTTCATTAGTCTTCTACTGTAAATATTTATGAAATATAGTAATCTAGTATTGCTGTACACAGTATATTTAATTGTTCTTTCTGTTGTTGCTTATTGTACCTGTCATCAAAAGATTTCTTTAGCCTCGGTTCACACTTTGCGATGCGGGAAGGCTGCAAATTCGCAGCCTGTTCCCGCATCGCAAACGCACCTCCGGCAGTTCACACTGCCATATGCGATACGCTGGGGGTGTCAATGTAATCTTAACACACCCCCAGTTTGATCGCATATCGCAGTGCGATCTTTACAGTTCGCACAGGATCGGATCGCACAAGTGTGAGCCGCTGTGCGATCCGATCCTGATGCGGCTGCAAAAAAGGGTCCTGTGCGTCTTTGCTGCGGTGCGAATTTAGCCATACAAAGTGTATGGCTAAACTCGCACCGCACAGCCGATCGCATGTAAAGAAGGAGCAGTGCGCTCTGACATTACATTCGATCGCCGCAGCTGCAAGAGTGTGAACCGGCACTTACACGTGTATCGTACATTTTTAGTTTGAATCCTGGTCTGGAATAATGGTCTTTATTTGTATATTTATTCCATTAGTATTTTAATTTCATTGGTTTTTATATGATCTTTATCTCTTATTGTATTCCATATATTGTGCATTGCCCCAGTAAAGATGCTGTTCAATCATGCACCTTTGGCCACTAATCAGTTATTTCCACTAAAGCACAGTGTATATATTGAGCCCCCTCTGCCCTGCCCAAGTGGCTTCAGAAAGGAGCGCACCCATACACTTATCGGTGTACTGCGCATGCTCCGAACCGCGTTGCCCAATTTCTGGTTCCCGGCCACTCTCTCCCCCCCCGGATCTTCCGGCTTATACAGTATCTCACAAAAGTGAGTACACCCCTCACATTTTTGTAAATATTTTACTATATCTTTTCATGTGACAACACTGAAGAAGTGACACTTTGCTACAATGTAAAGTAGTGAGTGTACAGCTTGTATAACAGTGTAAGTTTGCTGTACCCTCAAAATGACTCAACACACAGCCATTAATGTCTAAACCGCTGGCAACAAAAGTGAGTACACCCCTAAGTGTCAATATTTCTCTTACGTCCTCTGACAGTCGCCGCCACCTCTAAGTCATCACTGTTGGGTATTGACTTCCCATCCGCAGGAATAGCTAGGCATATAGGCTTAGTCCAAAGACAAAAGGCATTAGCGTATACACACCCATGGGGGCTGTCCCATCTGGGCAATACCCCCCTGCATCACCACTCCCAACTCAGTTTTAATCTGCCTAGCGTCAGGAATAGTCAGGCTTCCCTTGTGCTGGGGCTTCAGTCTCAGCCTTCCTAATCTTTTATTTGATTTTCTTTGAAAATGTCAGTTTTTTCTTTTACTTTACTAGCTGTTTATTTTGTCAGCTTCTAGTATTAGTCTTCTCTTCGGATGAAGATGGATCATGTGGTGCTGGGATTCGGACTTGCCGCCCTGGTTCTCCAGAGCAAAAGGGTCAGATGGACCCCCAGCCCGCCATCGAGCGTTCAGCTATGGTTCGCCCTGGCATTACGAACGACCCATCCCTGTTCGCTACAGGGATGCAGCCGTGAGGTGGCTACCTCACAGGACTCGTCTGCGGTGCTGCAGTGTCATGTCCCTGGCTGTCCCTTGTGCAGATCTGTATGTTGCCTGGGGGTCCCTGTCCCTGAGTCACCTTAGGTGCATTGTTGGGGGTGCAGACGTTTGTGCTTGTGTGGCGACCACAGCGGTGCATTTTCGCGCGGTCCGCCATCTTTGATATGGGCACACATGTATAGCTCCTCTGGGGCGATCCTGCATGTCATTTTGGCGCCATCCGCCGCCATTTTGTGGGCAGTGGAACGATCGGTCCGGCCGCATGTCGGCGGCCATTTTGGCGTAGCCTCCAATGCATCCCTATGGGGCAGCCTTTTTCCTGGGGTCTGGCTTATAGTCCAGCCCTCTCCAGCAGCACTTCCTTTCCATCAGCAGCAAGGACACTGGTAGCAATGCTCTGCGGGCTCTGCAGGTTATCACTCTCAATTTCCCTCTGTATATCGCTTCTGGCTCAGTTTCTTTTCTCCTTTGGGGGTCTTTCATCACTCTAGCAGTAGTGGTGGGCTGCGCACACCGCAGCGTTCTTAAAGGGGACAGTACACCGTTTTTGCACTGTAGTTCTGATAACTTGAGCCATGGATTCTCAGGAAAGCAAGTTTCCTCCAGCTTTAGTGGGGGGCCCCAGTTCTCCTGTGGCTCCGCTGCGACCCGATCTGGCTGCTGTAGTTGCGACTTTGGTGGCAAATATGGAAAAGCTGATGTCTGAACGGGCTGCGAGAAAGAGGCACAGGTTGTCTCTCTCTTCTGATTCAGATGGGGATATGGCTGCTGCGGCTGCGAGCGTGCCCTTTTCAGGGTCCCCACTCATCCTTAGACCCCCCGGGGTCTATGGGGGAGGCTGAAATGGAGGGTGTTGATACATCCTCCCCAGGGTCACCTGAAGAACGGGCGACTATGGATGAGTTAATTGTTTCTGTTAAAGAAACTTTGCATTTAGAGGATGAGCCCTGTCCTCCGGGCGTTGTGTCCTCATTTGGGACGCACAGGACCCGCAAGTCTGCGCAGGTTTTTCCCTGCCCAGCGGAATTCCATTACACTGTTAATGAAATGTGACGCACGTTGAAACGTCCATTCCTGGTACCTAGTCGGTTCAAATTGCTTTATCCTTTTGCGCCGGCTACGGAATCACGATGGTGTGTGCCTCCACAGGTGGATCACACTGTGGCCGTATTGAACAAGGCTACGTTGGTTCCTACTGAGGATACCCCGGTTTTCCGGGATCCCGCGGACCGGCGGTTGGAGTCTCTAGCCCGCCATTCCTATACGGTGCCGTGTTCGTTGCTCAGACCCGTTTTCGCGTCCGTTCTGGTGGCTCAGGCGGTGGCTGATTGGACTAAGACGCTTAGGGGCAATCTCGTGTCTGATGGTTTTCCGCCTGCCCGGCTGGAAATGGTGGATCAGATCCACAAAGGAGTCATGTATTTGTGTGATGCAGCCTTGAATGAGGCCCCCCTTAGTGGCTTGCCTCTCTGGTGTCACGGTGCTTAACCGGCGACTGATAAGGCTGAAGAGCTGGTCGGCTGACCAGTCCTCACGGAAAACAGTTGCTGATTTTCCATATGCTGGCTCTCGCCTTTTTGGCGAGGCGTTGGATGCCCTGGTGAAAGGCGTCACGGGGGGCAAGAGCACCTTGCTGCCCCAGAACCCGAAGAACAAGTCCTTTCGTGGCAAGCGGGGTTCTGCGCGGGGATTTCGTTCCAATCTGTTTGCGGTGCCCAGGAAGGAGGGCAAAGTGCGTCCTATTCCCTATATGGGAATGATTCTGGACTCTGCTCAGGCAAAGGTGTTCTTGCCAGAGGACAAGCTCCGGACCTTGCAGGACGAGCTCAGGTCCCTCAGGGACGGCCCGTCCTCGTCACTCAGGACCTGTATGCGGGGCCTGGGGTTGATGGTGTCTGCCTTCGAAGCGATGCCCTTTGCTCAGTTTCACACGCGGGCTTTCCAAGCGGAGATCCTGGCCAAGTGGAACAGACTGCCTCAGTCCCTGGATCTGTGTGTCTCCTTGAGTCGTCAGACCAGATTGGCTCTTCTGTGGTGGCTCCAGTCCCCGTCGGTGGCGGAAGGCAAGTCCTTCCGTCCGTTGGTGTGGACGGTGATTACCACGGATGCCAGCCTGTCGGGCTGGGGTGGAGTTCTGGGCAACCTGTCTGCCCAGGGCACTTGGTCGGAGGAAGAATCCTCCCTCCCGATAAATGTGCTGGAACTGCGAGCGATAAAACTCTCTCTTCCAGTGGTCGGGCCGTCTTCGGGGCCGTCCTGTCCGGGTACAGACGGGCAATGCTACCGCGGTGGCTTACATCAACCACCAAGGGGGCACCAGGAGTGCTCGGGCCGCCCGGGAGGTGACCGACATTCTGTCTTGGGCCGAGCCTCATGTCCCGGCGATCTCGGCTGTTCACATTCCGGGTGTGGAGAATTGGCAGGCCGACTATCTGAGCCGCCAGACCCTGGACCAGGGGGAATGGTCCCTACACCCGGAGGTCTTCCAGATGCTGTGTGCAAGGTGGGGATCCCCGGACGTGGATCTGTTCGCATCCCGGCTAAATCAAAAGGTGGAAAGGTTCGTGGCAAGAACGCGCGATCCGTTGGCGGACGCCTCGGATGCGTTGGTGGCCCCTTGGCATCAGTATCGTCTGATGTACGCCTTTCCTCTGATTCAGTTACTGTCCCGGTTCCTCCGCAGTTTGGTCTCGGAACCGCACATGGTGATTCTGGTGGCTCCGGACTGGCCTCGCCAGTCCAGGTACGCCGACGTTGTTCACCTGGCAGTGGCATCTCCATGGCGGCTGCCTCTGTGGGAAGATCTCCTGTCTCAAGGTCCGATCTTCCATCCTGCTTTACAGTCGCTGGCTTTAACGGCCTGGCTGTTGAGACCCAGGTCTTGAGGGACAAGGGTCTCTCCCCTGAGGTTATCCCTACCCTAATCAAGGCTAGGAAATCCTCCTCTGGTAAGATCTATTACCGTACCTTATTTCGCCTGGTGTGAGTCCAGGGGGTTCCCCCCTCGTTCTTACTCTGGGTCGAGAGTGTTGGCTTTCTTCCAGTCTGGAGTGGATCAGCGCCTGGCGCTGGCCATGATAAAGGGCCAGGTGTCTGCACTGGCTGTCCTTTTCCAACACCCTGTGGCGTCTCATTCCTTGGTGCGCACCTTCATTCAAGGTGTGCGACATTTGGCTCCTCCCAGGAAGGAGCCTTTACCCCCATGGGATTTTAACTTGGTTCTGTACGTGTTACAGCGTGCTCCCTTTGAAGACATCAGGGAGATATCGTTGCCTCTGCTGTCGAAAAAGGTTGCTTTTCTGGTGGCGATCACTTCGGCTCGCAGAGTGTCGAATCTGGCGGCGTTGTTTCGCCGCTCCCCTTACTTGGTAATTCACAAGGATAAGGTGGTTTTGCGACCACCCCCATCCTTCCTTCCCAAGGTGATCTCGGCCTTCCACCTTAATGAGGGCATTGTCCTGCCTTCGCTTTGTACGAAGTCTAAGCATCCTAAGGAGATTGCCTTGCATTCCTTGGATGTTGTACAGGCGATCAGGGTTTACCTGTCGTCTACGGAATCCTTTCGGAATACGGATTCCCTATTTGTCCTTCCTGAGGGATTTCGGAAGGGCATGGCTGCGTCTGCAGCAACTATTGCCAAAGGGCTCAGACAGACCATTGAGCAGGCTTATGCCTTGAAGGAACGGGTTTTCCGCCCTTCCCTGTTAAAGCGCACTTTACCAGGTCTTTGAGTGCGTCCTGGGCCTATTGGCATCGGGCCTCGGTGACCCAGGTGTGCAAAGCTGCGACCTGGTCGTCGGGGCACACTTTTTCCAAATTCTACAAAGTAGATGTTCTGGCATCAGCTGATGCTTCTTTTGGCCGCAAAGTTCTCAGTGCGGCAGTGCCATGATGGACCCTTGAATTTTTTCTGGGTCCCTGGCTGTTGGCATTTGCTTTCCTGGGCTGTTGCTCCTGTTGAGCATTGTTTTTTCTGATTGCCCAGTTGGTTCTCTTACAGTGCATGTAAGATTCTTTTCTCTGATGTGGGTACTGCGTTGCCTTTTCTACAGTTGCGTCTCCCACCCCTCATGTCTATACTGCTTTGGGACATCCCAACAGTGATGACTTAGAGGTGGCGGCGACTGTCGGAGGACGTAAGAGAAAACTGAATTTTTGTAAAATCTTACCTGTAAAATTCCTTTCTCTGAGTCCTCCGACAGTCGCCGCCCCCGCCCCTCTTTTGGGGTTCTTATTACCTACTGCTTTGCTACCAAACTGAGTTGGGAGTGGTGATGCAGGGGGGGGGGGTATTGTCCAGATGGGACAGCCCCCATGGGTGTGTATATGCTAATGCCTTTTGTCTTTGGACTAAGTCTATATGCCTAGCTATTCCTGCGGATGGGAAGTCAATACCCAACAGTGATGACTTAGAGGTGGCGGTGACTGTCGAAGGACTCAGAGAAAGGAATTTTACAGGTAAGGTTTTACAAACATTCAGTTTTTTGTGTGGCCACCATTATTTTCCAGCACTGCCTTAACACTCTTGGGCATGGAGTTTACCAGAGCTTCACAGGTTGCCACTGAAGTCCTCTTCCACTCCTCCATGACGACATTATGGAGCTGGTGGATTGGAGGTCTGGAGACATGCTTGGCCAGTCAATAACCCTTTTTGCAGCTTCTTTAGCAAGGCAGTGTTCGTCTTGGAGGTATGTTTGGGTTCAATATCATGTTGGAATACTGCCCTGCGTCCCAGTTTCCGAAGGGAGATGATCATGCTTTGCTTCAGTATGTCACACCTACAGTTCATTGAGGGAACCATGAATGCCAACATGTACTTTCTAGTGCCGGCAGCACTCATGCACCCCCAAACCATGACACTCCCACCGCCATGCTTGACTGTTGGCAAGAAACACTTGCCTTTGTACTCACCTGGTTGCCTCCACACACGCTTGACATCATCCAAACCAAATAAGTTTATCTTGGTCTCATCAGACCACAGGAAATGGTTCCAGTAATTCATGTCCTTAGTCTGCTTGTCTTTAGTAAACAGTTTGCAGGCTTTCTTGGGCATCATCTTGAGAAGAGGCTTCCTTCTGGGATGACAGCCATGCAGACTAATTTGATGCAGTATGGTCTGAGCACTGACAGGCTGACCCTCCACCCCTTCAAGCAATGCTGGCAGCACTCATACGTCTATTTCCCAAATACAACCTCTGGATATAACGCTGAGCATGTGCACTCCACTTTTGGTCGACCATGGCGAGGCCTGTTCTGAGTGGAACCTGTCCTGTTTAACCGCTGTATGGTCTTGGCCACTGGGCTGCAGCTCAGTTTCAGGGTCTTGGCAATCTTCTTATAGCCTAGGACAGCTTTATGTACTGCAACAATTCTTTTTTCAGTTCTTGAGGTGCCATGTTGAACTTCCAGTGACCAGTATGAGAGAGGGAGAGCAATAACACCAAATCTAACACACCTGCTCTCCATTCACACGTGAGACCTTGTAACACTAACAAGTCACATGACCTCGGGGAGGAAAAATGGCTAATTGGGCCCAATTTAGACATTTTCACTTAGGGGTGTACTCCCTTTTGTTGCCAGCGGTTTGGCCATTAATGGCTGTGTGTGGAGTTATTTTGAGGGGACAGCAAATTTACACTGTTATACAAGTTGCACACTCACTACTTTACATTGTAGCAAAGTGTAATTTCTTCAGTGTTGTCACATGAAAAGATATAATAAAATATTTACAAAAATGAGGGGTACCCTTCTTTTGTGAGATATTGTATCAACCTCACGGAGACTCTACAGTGTATTTTCCTCTGACGGCTTATGAATGCATGCCCAGTGACCCTACAGCCCAGCAGAATCACCTTTTTATGAGCATTCTTACCTACTGCATCATATGAGTGGCTAGTGTTTTATAGCCTGTTTTTAATAATGTCATATTTTGATACTACACTTAGAGGTGCTTTTCCTCCTCCACTTTTTTGCCACCATTTCGAGATTGATTAGACCAGGGGTCTTCAAACTATTGCCCTCCAGTTGTTCAGGCACTACAATTCCCATCATGCTTAGTCTTGTCTGTGTATGTCAGGTTTACAATGCCTCATGGGATGTGTAGTTCTGCAACAGCGGGAGGCCTGTAGTTTGAGGATCCCTGGATTAGACAGATGGGGAATAAAGTCTATACTATTAGGTGTCTGGTTCCTCCCTTTCCTGTAATAGCACACTATACTTGGGGTGCATAGTGCTTTCTTGGCCTTTTGTCATCATGCGTCTGTCTCAAATCGGCAAGGCAAACTACCTGGTCGTCTGCACACCTTCACTAAATTTTACAAGATGGATGTCCTGGTGTCATCGGACAAGTGTTTTGGCCCCAAAGTGTTGCAAGTGGCTGAGGTTTCAGTTTACGCTGGGGGTGTCTATTTTTCTTGGGCTTTTGTGTTCCTGTTGCCCTGGTATTTGTCTTTCCATGTTTTGGCCCTTTGTTTTTTCCTCCCAACCCTCACTTGTTGGGCACTGCTTTGGGATGTCCCTATGGTTGAGATTAGAAAAAGTTGTGTCCATCACTGATCGAAAGAGAAAATTAGATTTTTTTTTTGTTACCGTAAAATCCCGTTCTCCGAGTTAATTGAGGGACAGTACCCACCCCTGTTTTTTTTTGTTTTCTTTGACACTGCTTGTAATTGTAACTTATGGCACTTTTCCACTGCAAGTACCGGCTCGGCTCTATTCGGCCTTGCTTGGCCCGGTTTGCTTTTCCACTGCTGGTACCTCATGGTAGGGTGTTGGAACGGTTCGGTACGGTACGGTATAGGTTTGCTTTTCCACTAAAGTAGTACTAAAGTTAAGTGGGTGGGATAACAACGGGGTGGGTGGGATTCTCTGACCAATTAGTGGCTAGTAGTGACTGCATGCAAAGGATTGTGGGATATGGTACCTGTTGGAACCACAATTGAGTAGGTACTGTTTTTTCAGAGCCGTACCGTTCGGTTCCATGCAGTGGAAAAGCAAACCTATACCGTACCGACGCTATACCATGCGTTACCAGCAGTGGAAAAGCACAAAACCGTGCCGAACCGTTACGGTTCCATGCAGTGGAAAAGCGCCATAACTGGAGCTCTTTTGCAGAGAGGGGGTTATATTAGCCAGGACTGCCCATAGGCAGTACAAATTTATTTATTTTTCCTGCCTAGTGTCCTACTTCTGTAGGTGTCGATATAACCCTGTGGTCAAGATTAGAAGACACTGTGTCAGTCAAACTCTGAGAAAGTGATTTTATGGTGAGTGGGGAAAAAAACAAATAATCTAGTTTTTGGCTACATTGGATTCTTGGCTGCTGGAGCTTGTCCAGTTTTGCTGCCTATACTGTATGTCTTGTTGTTCAAAGTGCAGTAAAGTAAGATACCAAACCTGAGCATTTCGGCGTGCTGCATATGAAAAGATATGCATTCTTTTGAAAAAAAGGAGATATAGGGCCCATTCCCACTGCTATGTTTTTTGCTGTACTTTTACCCTGCTACAAGAGCAAGAAAAATGGAATGAAAAAATGTCCTTTTAAATCCAATGAAAATCTTGACACCACGGTGTCGTGGGTGCAGGGTATTTAAAAGGTCCTGTATTCTACATCTGTGGAGGCCTGTTTAAAAAGTGCACCAAAAATACACCTTCCATTATAATCAATCGAAAACGCATCAAAGACACACCGCATTTTTTGAGTCGCATGCCCATGTTTCAAAGGTGCATGCTGAGAATCAGGCAACCAGAAAACGCACATAAATGCGATATTCATTTTTACTGCGTTTTTCAATGGACCAGTGTGAAAGGGACGAAGGAGGTAAAAGTTGAAGCAAATCAAAATCTGAAATTCTGCATATTTTAGCATAACTATTCTTAGATGGGCACATTGGTTTTACTTTTTCTTAAAAGTTATAAAGTTGAGCTCAACCAAAATACACTTGCATAAAACCAGAGAAATATATAGTAGCTATAAGGTGCATAAGTGAGTACATAAATCAAATGGGATTGCAGATAAAAGTGCAAAAATATATATAAATACAAATAAATATATGTGACTTATGCAAATATTAAATATTTATAAATAAAGGTGACAGTCCACAGTGTATAAATAGTGATTCAATAGATGACAATCCATTGGGTGAAGTCCAATAAGAAATGATAGGGATCGATAGTAGCAGCAAAACCAGCACTCAATATTGATCTCCAAAAACCTCCACCAGAAAAAACAAGATCACCCGGTGTGCACTAGGGCTTACCAGATGGAGTAGACCCCTTGATTATAGGGGGTCAGTTCAGGTAGGGAATCTCAAACAATCGGTACCAGGTATTCAATTGACACCTCCCATACACCTCCAGATGTCCACCTATATGTCTCCTTATCGCCGGTGATAGATCTCTCAGACAACCGTGACCTTTTGTTATTCTGAGGAAATCATGGTTTGTCCCTCTGTGCTCAGTCACATATATTTTTGCATTTTTATCTGCAATCCCATTTGATTTATGTACTCACTTATGCACCTTATATCTACTATATATTTCTCTGGTTTTATTCAAGTGTATTTTGGTTGAGCGCAACTTTATATTTAGAAATACAGTAAACCCCCGCTCCATCGCGGTTCCGGTATATTGCGGGTTTTTTTGTAATGTTATTTTACTATATAAATCATTAAAAATGAAATATTTTTGTGTTTTCCATAGCTCTTGCTATGTCTCTCAGTATCTTTTATGGGTTTAAATGAGTTTCTATTGTTTTAAAAGTGTGTTTAAAGACCTTAAAATGCTTTTACACGTACAGTGACAGTAAAAAAAAAAACATGCCTACAATGCATTTTAATAGGGTTTTTCTATTTCGCGGATTTTCACTTTTCGCAGATGGGTCCGGAAGGTAACCCCCGCAATGGAGGGGGGTTTACTGTATTTATTTTATATCACTTCACGTTTTTACACAGGCTGTTGCGACCCCAAATAGGAGTCATTTCCTACACTATATTATTTATTTTATCACTATAAATTTTTCTTCCCTTCCATTGTGCGGGTTTGTTGGTGCATAACACCATCTTTTCCTTCATAAAGTTGATATGTATTATTATGTATGTAAACAATAAGATTATATTTGTAAGGGTGTATTTTTGTTCAATAAAGGACTGCGTCACAGCAGTTGAAGAGCCTCTCAACTAGCTTGTGGGGATAACTAAAGCTTTAGTCTTTAGGAATGTCTGAGCTACTGTTAACTGATTGGAGAAGTTAGCCACAAGAAAGGTAGAATAGGCAATGCTACAGGATTTGGTTCGGTTTTCAAGTGCTTATCTTTTATATATCGGTTCTTTTGTTTTCTATGTTGCAGGGCTCCGAAGAAGACACAGTTGTGTATGTTTTAGGCACTGCTGGCAGACAGAACTGGAAGCATGTATACACTGCTGTAACACGGGGTCGAAAGCGTATATATATCATTGCAAACAATGCTCAGCTTGAGCTAGCAATTGCTAACAAATCTCGTGAAAGAAAAACTAGGCTCCAGCAGCGTCTGAAGGACAGCTTGTCTAATGGTGGTGCCTGGCCACAATCTGGTGCCTCTGCTTCCACCAAACTGGTGAAAACACAGATGACACAAGACAAGCCTGGTCTGACTTCCCAGGAACATCCCTACACACAGCTTAAATCGCCTCCTCGCTTTAGAGGCTTCTCTGTGCCTACCACACCAGATAAGGCCACGTTGTCAACACCATCAGGTTCTCCAGTGAGTTGTGAAAGCCGGCTGCTGGAGGAGTCATCCTCACAGAAGAGGACAGGAATTCCTGTACATGACATGGAGACCCCTTCCAAGCTACACCGGCCTGAAAACTCCATGGTATCATTCTATTTTTGTCTGTTGTACATTTATAGCCATTTAAATAGTCATTATACATAGTTACAATGTGAAGGTTTCAACACACGGCATACATTTTGTAAAGAAGAACTCAAGCTTTACCTTCCCAAAACAACATACACATTGTGCATGCAAATGAATCACAACCCTAGTCCGTTTTTGTATAACTTACTTCCTTTAGCTGTATACAGCAGGTTTCTGTCTCTGTGTTGTCACTCCTCCTGGCTGAATTTTGACGTTCTTTGACTTCCTGTTTCAGTCCTGATCCTTTGAGCCTCTAGTTCTGGGATTTGATGTATGTCCTAGGGTTACTATGGGTGTTTCTGGGCCTTCGTGGGGGTGGTGAAAGGTGTAAATGTCATCCCTGCCTGTGTCATTCCTGTCTTACAGCATGCCTAAGAATGTCTTAAAGCAGAGGAAGGGCTATGGGAGGTTATTATCAAGGTGTTTCCTTCATATGTAAATAAATCCCATCACAGAGAGCAGGGCTCTGGGAGGGTGGGCTCTGAGGTGTGGAGTCGACTCTCCCTGGTCTGCATATTTAACTGGGCAGGATTTAATTCTAATTTAGATCCTGTCCATCAGCAGCACAGCTAGCTTACAGAACAGGCCGTGTGCATGAAGGAGCTTCCTTCTTGAATAACGCTTTGCTCTGTGAGGAGGGACTTGGGAGGTATGAACTCTTTCTGTAGATGTGAGTGGGTGGTATTGAATGCCAATTAGGATGCTATCAATCCCACCCATCAGAGCTGTGAAGGAAGTTACATAACTTGCAGAAAGACCTACAAAGGGGGTGTTGCAGAACTTAGCTGCTGTGGAAGGGACAGAGTCTATCAGCAGGATATACAGTGTTCACATGGTAAGTCACAACTAAACCCAGAATATCAGGGGCTCTGCAAACAGAGCAACATGGTACAGAGGTATGATTTATGCTGGGATTGAGCATTCTATTCACTTCTAGTGAAAACAAAGTTGGAGTTCAGCTTTAAAGGTGCCTGCCATAAAACTATATACAATTTAAATGAATGAATCCTTTAAAAGCTAAACTCTAAGTCAACACTTTGACCTGGGACAAGTGGGCAGAGTAGTAATTTTGCCATTTGATCTACATACTTGTTCTGGGGCAACAACTCAAACTAGCAGTTCAGGAAGAAGGTAAGCAATGATGGCTCCATAATATGTTTATGACTTGTTTGTTTTATACAAAGTCTCTATGATACCTGACTTTCTTCAATTTTTGTTTTTCAGAATGTGGCAGAAATTTCTCCCTCAAGTCGACTACAAAACCTGAGCATACATAGTTCATGTAACAAGCAGCTTTTTGATCACTGAGGGCAGACATCTTTTTAAGAATGCTGGTTTGGGTGCTGGAAACCTTCTACAGCAAGTAGATTCTCTTCTCACAATGTGAAAAGCAGGACAGCTTTACTTTGCACTGCATTAGGGGATTACTTGAAACTCTAATGATTTATGTTTTGTATTATTATAAATCTGATTTGATAAATGTGATGCAGTCAGTGTAAATGCCATTTTGTAGAAAAAGGTTTAATGAATTACCAGGAGGTAAAACTATACAAGTGGCTAGTGTTAAGCCAGGTACACACTATGTTTTTTTTTTTTGGTTCAACCCAGTGGACAGTATGTACCTAGCATTACGCTAGCTATAAACAACTAGCTTTGTCATGTTCTGTCTTCAAACAGTGACCACATCTGGTAAGATGCAGTCACAATTCACCTGAGCATTCTATTCTCCCTGACTTCTTCAATTTTTAATCAAAGTTTGTTGAGCTGGGTGGTACTGACAGGGTTACCCTTGGCTGGAATTTTGCAGTTATTAATGAGTATGCTCTTGCCTCTTCTTTCAGTTTTGTTTCTTATTTAGTATACATCTTTGCAAAATGGGTAAAAAATATGCAACCAAGAGCGCCTTAGAGGCAGACAACTTTGTAACCAGAAAGTGGTAGAGATAGATATGGTTTCCAATTCACATGTTTTGTTGGCCTTGCAGTTGTCTGAAGTTAGCGTTGGCTTCTTTTTCTCTATTTGTTACTACTCCTTTCTTAGTAATTTATGTCATGATGTATTAGTGTACCAACCAGCAAATAAGGATTTGTGTAGCATCTTCCTCATACAGGTACCAGATTCTTTTGGTACAGGAGTATAACGTAGCAATAGAAGCACTTACCCCATCCAGCATGCAATGTGCATGATGGTGCGGTTAGCTAGAAAATGAGGAGTAAGGTATTGTTAAAAGTTCATAAGCCCCCCCGCGCTTTTTTATTTTTATTTTAGATCAATCATGCACTTGTTGAATGTTATAAAAGTTAAAACTGTTTCTTTGTAGCAGTAGAAATTCAGCTTTAAAAATAATTGCTTCAACTTTAAAGAAAAATGATGAGTCACATGTGGTGTTGTGACTTGTCAATATAATAATTTGTAATATATCTTTGTGAAAACGAAGTCCTAAAGTAAACCCGTGAGGATACAATTATGGAGCTGACATCACCGATATAAAAAAAACAAACTAATAATAATCTGTAGCCGTCTGGACTGTCACGCTCATTCTTGCTTCAATGTCTAGAGCAGCTTTTCTCAACGTTTTTAACACAGAGGAACCCCTTGAAATTCCAGTCTCAGTAAACCCCCTGCTAAAAATGACTATATCTACAATTTATGATACATTAGTGTGATGCTCACTGGGAAGAATGCTCCTTACGCTTTATTAGGAAGAAATACCACCTTACAGATCATTCGTATGAGTGGGCGCTTATCTTGAAAAATACATTTTTCACAGACATCCCCCCTAAACAACCTTTGGAGGAACCCTAGGGTTCCATATAACTCTGGTTCGCTCTGAAACAATTTCTAAAAAGTGCGCATCCTATATGTCAGGATCAGATTGATTGCCCTGGCTTTTTAAAACAGTTCAGCAATGGCAGTTAACCTATTTCTGTAATTATGAGATACCCTTATGTAAATAATTAGTTTAAAGAGTATCATAGAATGCAGACACAAAATGTTTCTGAAGCATTTTACAAACTTCAGTCATGCTTCATATGGCTCACAATGGGAATTGACCCCTAACAAGTAGCATAAAGCTTGTAAAAAAAAAAAAAAAAAAAAAAAAAACCTCACTTAAAGCTACAGTCAGATCCTTATAGGTCATTCCAATCAGGAGCTGGAGGATGCATGAGACTTAAGTGTTTATAACATTAGTTGGAGCCATGGCTGCCAAAAAGATCTCATAGCATGTTAGGATATTGGAAAAGTGCCAAGTTCTGTTTGTTTTAGAAAGTTTCACTTGAAGCATCTTTCTGCCCTGGCTCCAATGTGGACTATGAGTGTACATTTCTCAATGCTAACTGATTATTTTAGTCAAGTATCTAGTTTTACTGAGGAGGAGTCTTTGGCAGTGTTGCTTGTTTTATATCATGGTTTATTCCATTGTTTACATCATGATTGTTCCATACAAAGTTTCAACAGCTTGAGTTCCCAAAACCATACATAAGACAATAAATGCCATGCTATTAAAGTATTAAATTTGTACAAAAATACTTTACAGTTAAATACTCGTTTGTTACAAACAAAAATACATATTTAATTAAATGATAATTGATTTATTTTTCTCCCATATTTTTGTGTAATAGTATACTTTGTATTTTGACTGGCAGTGTGTTTTAAAACAGTATGCTTGCACAGGTAAGAATAACATCCATTAGACAATACCAAAGGACTGTAGAGTGCAGTTATATAGACACACGATGGAGGCTTCCTGGATCCTCTTCTACTCAGCAGATGCCAATGCTAGGGAGCGCAAACAGAGCTGCTGGTGAGTCTCCAATCAAAATAAGAATCACTTTATTGCTTCCAGGGATAAACTAATTGGCAAAGCTCTTTAAACATGTACACCTCTAAAACAATGAGACATGGCAGAGGAAACCATTTAATGCTAATGCTCTTATTTATACTATACAAACACCAGAACTTGGATGACATGTCTGCATTTTAGACAACTTTCAGAGATTCTGAATAGGCCTGAGGAATCTGAAATTATATAGTGATTGACATCAGGTTGAAGTTGTGTAAATTTTAAGATAACGCTTATTTCAAACTTTCTGTGAGTTAAGGGTGCAAAACATGTATACAAAGGAACAGAGACCATTCACTGCAATAATCTGGTAGAGGCTCATTCAGGACTAAACCACACACAATACAGTATACCAGGAGTTGGCATAAAGGCTGAGGATGGTTTGGATGCAACATGTTATCTTGTCAGACTGGGTAAAAAAAACAAGCTAAACATGGTTAAAAATCCTGCTTAAAAGTCTTAGCAGCTATAAATTATATTCACAGGCCCATTCATACAACAGGGACCTACTAAACGTTCAAAAGGTTCTGTCCCCATTGATTGGTAGTAAAATAAGCCACTTTTTATTTCAGTAGGTTCATTGCACATCACAAAAGCCCCATATTTGTTCAAGGTTAAGCTTGGAATGGCACTAATATTTTGAGTGGTCACAAAGTAGTAGAATCTGTAAAAATCATATTACTCCAGGCTCAGGCGCATAGAGTACCCTCAGGATACCTAGTGGTTCACATTCCCTGTGCGTAACAGTAAAGCCACATCGTGACATCCGTGCGATTCAGTGGCACAGACCTGTAGGACAAGGATACAGCACCAGTTTATTTTTTTTTTTTTGCTACCAAGTCACTGTGCTAGAAATCATTTTGCTATAAAGTATTTGTTGAGTCTCGCATATCCATAGATGCTAGGCGTCCACTGGTTTGCTGAGAAAAAGGGTCACTGTGATCAGTCCATTCCTCTACTGGTAGGTTTGGTACAGCTGATGCCTCCTTCTGTGAAGCAATGGGGTTCCTGCTAATAACCAAATCAAGCTTGTTTCCAGATTCTGCTATCAATGGGACCACCAAGCAGCAGTCAAAGTCTCTGGTGCGGACGTGGTTTACCTACAGTAATTGTAAAAGAAAGGATGAATAAGTACAATACTTGATATTAGGTACAAATACTTGGTGAGAAACCACATGCATACACCTTTTCATCAGACTAGGTCCAGGACCACACTGCTCAGTATGAAGCTAGGCAAGAAAATGTCTATATTGTGACCTAAAATATTGTAGCAGCTATTATACCCTGCCCAAACCATAAGTTTTGTGGGCTCAAAGTGAATCAAACATTCTAAATGTAAAATTGCTTAGTGAGAATTACTATTTTGTACTTTAACCACTTGATCACCGTTCTGACAGGGGTAAGGGATGGATTTTGTGCGGGGGAGGTGGAACCCGAAAAACTACCCAAATAAAATTTGTAATTTTTTTTCCCCACAAATAGAGCTTTCTTTTGGTAGTATTTGTTCACCACTGCATTCATTTTTTTTTTTGCGATATATAAACAAAAAAGACCACCAATTTTGGGGAGAATAAAAAAAAAAAAGACATAAGCTTTTTTGTTTACTTTCTGCTATAAAACACATTTGTTAAAAAAAAAAAATAGAATTTCTTCATAAATTAGGGCCAATCTGTACTGCTACATGTTTCTGGGGGAAAAAAAAACCCATTCCAATAATCATATATTGATTGGTTTATGCGAGCGTTATAGCGTCTACAAACTATGGGATATATTTATGGATCCATTTTTTTTATACTCATAATAGCGGCGGTCAGCGACTTATAGCAGGACTGTGATATTGCGGCAGACAATCGGACACAAACTGACACTTTGTGGGAACCAGTGACAGTGCTAAAAATATCCACCGTCACTGTACTAATTAGACTGCCTGGGATTAAGGCGATCAAAGGGTTAACTGTGCCTAGCCAGTGTTTTTGTGTACTTTTAGGTGCTTTTACTAAGGGAAGAGATGCTTTGCAGGAACACAAAATCCAACCCCCCCCCCCCCCCCAATTTCGGAACAGAGATCAGCCTTGTTTACATAGGCATATCCCTGTTCTGTGTATTTTACTGAGGAGCAGCAAGTGCCGGCAGACAGCCAGGGCCGGGTATCCGCAGATCCGCTTATGTTGTGAATAAGCACAGCAGAAGCGGCACACCCCCTACAGGTGGAAGTGCAGAATCGCATATATATATATATATATATATATATATATATATATATATATATATATATGTATACATACAGTGGGGAAAATATTATATCCCCTGCAGATTTTGTAAGCTTGCCCACTTACAAAGAAATGAAGGATCTACAATTTTTATCATAGGTGTATTTTAAATGATAGAGAGAATATTAACCAAAAAATCACGTGATATAAATGTTATCATGTTGAGTTGCAGTTCAGTGAGTAAAATAAGTATTTAATCCCCTACCAACCAAACAATAATTCTGGCTCCCACAGACAGGCTATGCATTAAGATAAAAAAAAAAACACCTTCTGTCTTTTACAATCACTTTAAAGCTTATCCAAGGACATTTCTTCTTCTTTTTTTTTTTTTTTTTTTTTACGTTTTGGATAGGGTTGAGGAGGGTTAAAACCACAGTTTTTGCCACCTGTCTCATTACCAAGATTCCCCTTTCCTTTCTGTCTTGTAGACTATACAGGAAGTGAGAGGATATCTTTTCAATGATGACATGATGGTATCTCCCTGTACTTTTGTCAGCATTTAGGACACCATTGATCGGGCAACGTTGAGGACCGTACACGCAGTGGTATGACAAGCAAACTTAATGCAGCCGATGGAAGACAGTGTGCTTACTTCACTTTGACATCGGAAGATGTCCAGAAGTTCCATCAAAACAGAACTGACAGAAACCAGTGGGGACCCAGGGACACCCATTTACTGTCCAAAGCCAGAAATGGTTTTTATGCAAGGATTGCAGCCAAATACCCATACCGCCAACATGGAAACAAGGCTAAGCGACTCAACTATGTATGAAAACATAGGAACTTGGAGATATCTTGTCTCTCTTGTCTCTTCCTCCCCCCCCCCCCCCCTTTTGCTAAAATGATAACAATAGGGAGAGCTTTTAAACTCTTATAACACAAGTAAAATGTTCTACCAATTTGCAGACCACTTTATAGAGGTTATGTATTATTGAGGTTTTAGACCTCATGGTATACCACAGGCAGACACGATAAGTGGTCTTTGCGATGACATTCTTCCATTTATAATGGTGTTATTGGTATATATTATGCAGCTATTCGTGATCGCATGTTTGATCTCCCTATTGGTATGCGCTTATAAAGGACCTCATAGATGGGTCATCCCATTTGTCAAGGTCCTTTTATGTTCCCCTCCCTTTTATGTATCTACTTTGTTGTATGTACAGAGCTTTGTGAGGACTGTTACACTTTTTTCTTCAGAAAACATTTAAAAAAAAAAAAACAATTGAAAACAGAAAACATAGGAAGTGGTGTTCTAAACTGATTGTTCTAAGCACTGGTTACTTTGCAAGAGGAGTTTTCATTCTCCTCTGACTGTCCTATGAATCTGCATGACTCCTGACCCTCTGTCTGGACAGTGCTGATTGGCCCTGTGCTGATCACATGCACCCTTCCCAAAAAAAAAAAAAAAACTCTCTAGCAAAACACACCAAACTGAGCATGTGCAGAATGGCCCCAAGGCTCTGTTCTATCAGGGGATAGATTGGGGACTATGGAAGAAAAGGAGGATCAGAGAAAACAGGATCAAGCAGCCTTTTTACACAATGCGGATGATTAACCCCTTAGGTTCCACAGTAAGTATAACAAGCATGCTTTACTTCATTCACAGACTGATTTTACTGTTGTGGGTTAAGTAACACTTCAACTGTCTGAGAAATGTATCGGTTGCTTAGCTGTGTCTGTGAAACACATGCTGCTTTCTGTCTTTCTTGTTTGAAAGGTATAAGCAGAATTCAGAATAGCATGTGGCAGTACAGGCAGCTTCTACTATATACATGCATAATACACAAGCTGACATGTATAGCAGTCCTATTAGGCAATCACTGTAGTATTGCTATTGCAGCCCACAGGATGTTGTTCTGTGTCTAGCTTACAGGTATGTACAAGCTTGTGTGACAATGGCCACACTGTCCTAAGCCACTTTATACCCAGAGTCCATATCATATCTCAATGTATATTCCAGAGCTATAGAAGATTTTTGACTGGAGCTAAAATTGGATTTTTGACTTACCGTAAAATCCTTTTCTCTTAAGCTCATTGACAGACGCAGTCCTCTTTGATTAATATCAGTAGGGTTATACTGCCCCCTACAGGAGTAGGACACTAGGCAGGAAAAACGTTCTGGCCACACCTTAGGGGCAGTCCCAGAGGGTATATCCTCTCTCTCTCTGCTACAGGATGTCAGTTATGTAACAAAGCAGTGTCAGAGAATTTAACCCAACCCAACTCAAAAATAGAGGGGCGGGTACTGCGTCTGTCAATGAGCTTAAGAGAAAAGGATTTTACGGTAAGTCAAAAATCCAATTTTCTCTGTCGCTCATTGACAGACGCAGTCCTCTTTGATTAATATCAGTAGGGACGTCCCAAAGCAGTGCCACAAATGAGGGGTGGGATAACGGAAATCAAAATCCAATCCAGAAGGCCCAACCGGTGCCAACCAGAAGTCTGAAAGGCTCATCGGACAAAGGATGAGACTCAACTGAAAACCCAACAGAAAAAAACCCTCGAGGTAGACCATCGGTCTCCTCAAACAGCGGCCTGCAGAACCTTGCGGCCAAAAGAGGCATCCGCCGATGCCAGCACATCAACTTTGTAAAATTTTGTAAAGGTATGAACCGACGACCAGGTAGCCGCCTTGCAAACCTGAACCACTGACGCCTAATGGCGGAAGGCCCAGGAAGCACTAAGCGCCCGAGTGGAGTGCGCCTTAACAGGGAACGGAGGAACCCGACCCTTAATAGAATAAGCCTGTACCACCGTCTGTCTGATCCATCTAGAGATGATCGCGGCAGACGCAGGCAACCCCTTTCTAGGGCCATCCGTGATCACAAAAAGTGAATCCGTCTCACGGAAAGATTCCGTAGTAGTCAAGTACACCCTGATCGCCCGAACCACATCCAAGGAGTGTAACGCAAACTCCCGAGGATGACTGGGCTTAGGACACAGGGAAGGTAGCACAATATCCTAATTTAGATGAAAATCTGAAACCACCTTAGGAAGGAAGGATGGATTCGGACGAAGAACCACCTTATCCCTATGA
Source organism: Pelophylax lessonae (assembly GCF_965119305.1). Classification (NCBI taxonomy): domain Eukaryota; kingdom Metazoa; phylum Chordata; class Amphibia; order Anura; family Ranidae; genus Pelophylax; species Pelophylax lessonae. The sequence goes on along the minus strand of NC_138771.1, from coordinate 268,470,879 downwards.
ACCACCAGATATGGGGAACGACAGGACAATGCGGCCAGTTCTGACACCCTGCGTGCAGAAGTGATAGCCACCAAAAAGGCCACCTTCTGGGATAAAGTAAGCAAGGGAATCTCCCTAATATTTTCAAAGGGAGGTTTCTGAAGAACCGACAACACCAAATTAAGATCCCAGGGCGGCAAGGGCGCGCGCACCGGTGGAGCCAGGTGCCGCACCCCCTGGATCAAATTCTGCACCAAGGAATGAGTAGCCAGAGGCTTTTGAAAGAAGATTGCTAACGCTGAAACCTTGACCCTTAGATAGTGCTCAAGGACAGTTTCTGCTCAACCCCGTTGCAGAAAAGCCAATATTCGGGCTACCGAGTAAGAACGTGGAGGAAACCCAAAGGATTCACACCACGCGATATAAGACTTCCATGTGCGATGATAGACTTTTCTGGAAGTCGCTTTCCTCGCTTTAATTAGAGTAGGAATAACTGAAGCTGACAACCCCTTGTCCTTCAGCACCTGGGTCTCAATAGCCAGGCCGATAAAGCCAGCGATCGTAAAGCAGGATGGAAGATCGGTCCCTGAGACAGCAGATCCTCCCTGAGAGGAAGTCGCCAAGGAGCGTCCGCGACCAGCCTGACCAGGTCGGCGTACCAGGCCCGACGGGGCCAGTCCGGAGCTACCAGGATAACTGGAATTCCCTCCACCTCTATCCTGCGAAGAAGTTTCGGCAGCAACTTGAGAGGAGGGAAGGCATACAGTAGCCGATACTGCCCCCATGGGGCGACCAGCGCGTCTGCGGCATTCGCTAGAGGATCTCGGGAGCGGGCTACAAACCTCCGCACCTTCCTGTTGAACCGAGATGCCAACAGATCCACATCCGGGGTGCCCCAACGAAGGCACAATTGGTGAAATACCTCTGGATGAAGAGACCATTCCCATTGATCCAGAATCTGACGGCTGAGAAAATCTGCCTGCCAATTTTCCACCCCCGGAAGGAATACTGCGGAGAGAGCTGGAACAAATCGTTCCACCCAACGAAGGAAGCCGGCCACTTCTACGGCCGCCAGGACACTCTCGGTGCCCCCCTGGTGATTGACGTAAGCCACTGCCGTGGCATTGTCCGACTGAATCCGCACTGGGCTGCCCCGGAGCCGCTCGGTCCAGTGAATCAGACAAAGTCTGATCGCTCTCAGTTCCAATACATTTATCAGTAACCTGGATTCTTCCAGGGACCAGAGCCCCTGAGCAGATCGTCTGCCGAGAACCCCACCCCACCCGGATAGACTGGCATCCGTGGTGACAATCGTCCAATAGATTGGAAGAAATGACTTCCCCTGACTGAGCATTGGTGACCGAAGCCACCAAACCAGAGATTTCCTGGTCCGTTCGCTCAGCCGGATCTGATTGTCCAGGGAATCTGGATTCCGGTTCCATTTGAGAAGAATCTCCTTTTGAAGAATCCGGGTATGAGACTGGGCAAACGGTATTGCCTCGAAGGAGGCCACCATCAGTCCCAGAACCCTCATGCAAGTCCGCAGGGAAGGCCAGTTGACGGTCAATAATAACTGAGTCGTCGACTGAATCTTTCGGAGTTTCTCCGCCGGGAGAAACACTTTTGCCAAGGATGTATCCAAAGTTAGGCCCAGATAGTTCAGTCTCCTGGTGGGGACCAGGGATGATTTCTGTCGGTTCACTAGCCACCCGAACTCTTCCAAAGAGATCATAGTGATCTCCAAGTTTAGCAACAGAGCCTGCGGAGACTCCGCACGGAGAAGAAGATCGTCTAGGTAGCCTAGAACCGATATGCCCCGCTGTCGCAACAGCGCCAAAACTGGGGCCAAAACCTTTGTGAAGACCTGGGGAGCAGAGGCGAGACCAAAGGGTAACTGATAACGGTTCTCTCCCACGGAAAAGCGAAGGAAACGCTTTTGTCCTACGTAAATGGGAGTGTGAAGATAGGCATCCTTGATGTCTATGGACGCCAGAAAATCCCCCTGATGCAGGGAGGCCACTACTGTGCGAATGGACATCTTGAATTTTTGCACCCGGACAAAATGATTGAGTGCTCTCAAGTCCAGAATTGGACGCACCTTGCCCTCTTTTATAGGTTCGAATAGAACCCCTGAAAACGTTCTGTCCAAGGAACGGGGACCACCACTCCTTGTTGTATCAAATCCGTCACTGCCCCCCGCAAAGCTTCTAAGCGATCCGGGGATAGTCGGATATTGGAAGGGAAGAACCGCACTGGTGGAAGTGATCGAAACTCGATCTTGTATCCCGACCGTATGACCTCTTGAACCCATTTGTCTGGAATCCTGGAGAGCCATGGGTCCGGAAACCGGTGAAGACGTCCCCCCACCCCAGATATGGGTGGGGGCGCACCTTCAGGCTGTAGTGGTCTTGTCTTCAGGTCTGGCAGAGCCGGACCTTTGCTTACCCGACCAGCGCCCTTTGAAACCCCCTGGGGGGGGCTTTAGAGGACTTCGCCTTATCGCCCGCCCCAGCGGAGCGAAAAAACTTCTTATGAGCGGAAAAGGAAGGTCCCCGTCTGCGACGAGGTCCTTTCCCCTTAGTAGTCTGTGGTAAAAAGGTGCTCTTGCCACCAGTGATACCCTTGATGATCTCATCCAAGGTGGCACCAAACATGCGATCCCCTTGAAAGGGGAGATTAGCCAAGGCTTTTTTGAAAGCTTGATCCGCCGACCAGCATTTTAACCACAGCATACGCCGAAGGACCACCGCCGAGATCGATACGCGCCCCATTAAAGGAGCGGCGTCCAGGGCGGCGTCACAGACAAACTGTAGCGCTTGTACCATCTGCTCCAGCAAGTCCGATACTGCCGGAGGGAGACTTCTCCCCTCCAGATCTCGGCGTAACAACTTGGTCCACTCTGTCAATGTTTGTGCAACCAGCGCAATGGTGAACACTGGCCTAAAGGCTAACCCTATCAGGGAAAACATAAAGCGGATATAGATTCCGCTTTACGGTCCACCGGGTCCCGAAAAGACGGAGCGTCCTCCACCGGGATAACAGTAGCTTTATTTAGTCTGGAAATCGGTGAATCCACCGACGGTGGTACCGTCCATTTATTAAGGAGGGATTCTTCAAACGGATAGCATCTAGCAATCCGCTTGGAAATACCAGGGGTTCGTTTTGGACCGACCCATTCTTCCTTAATTATATCTTGAAAACATTTGGGCAAAGGAAACACCTTTGCCATCTTGGTAGGCTTGCGAGTACCAAAAGCAATTTCAGTATCAACTGCCTCCGTAGGTGTAACCTCAAGTCTTAAAGTTTCCCGCACAGACACAATCAGTGCATCTACCAGCGCTTCATCTTGCGCTATAGCGGAGGCAGAAATGTCTTCCTCGCTATCTGAGTAGATGGGATACGAGACAGAAGAGGGACCTGCAGCCGCCGCGACACGCTCAGAATCTGTATCTGAAGTGTCAGACGAAATAGGGGTAGGCGGGGGTCGCTTTTTCGCCCCCCGTCCCTGACAGGCCACCTCCACCCGGGATACAAAAGACTCCAAAACCGCTGACCAAAGCATCATCAATAGTCAGTGGAGAACTGGAGGGTCCTGCAGCCACCTCGAGGGGATCAGGTGGGGATACATGTGTGGCAGGGTCCATGACAAATCCAGGAACACCTGCCAGCAAACAAGGATTGCAAAAGAAAAAACTTTTTTTTTTTCTTTTTTTGTATGTAATCCCCCAGCGCAACAGTGCCCCTCAGTGCCACCTGCTTCGGACCCCCACAGAGAGAGAGAGAGAGAGAGAGACCCCAAGGGCTCACCACCTGATGCACAGAAGCTTCTACCGAACTGCTCTCAGCGCTGTCCTTACAGAACAGGAAGTCTTATGGATCGATTTACCCGGGTAAAGGAGCGGCTCCGCCCCTTTACACGTCTTCCGGCACTCCCACCGCTGCTCCTTGAGGCAGGCTGGGTGTATCCAAGATGGCCGCCGCCATACAGGAGACATTAGGCTACACCAAAATGGCGGCTCCGCGCGGCCCGCTGAAGAATGGCGGCTCTGTGCGGCTACACCGCTAATAGAGGACTCCCGTGCGATAGGTAAGTGCCTGATAGTATCACCCCTCTGCACGACTGTTTCAACAGTAACGCCAGCGGCGCCCTGTCTCCATCCTTGACCGACATCAGTCATGGATTCCTTAGACCTACAATGCAGGCTTTCCTTGCAGCGACAGACTCATACAGATTGTCAGCTCCCAAACCAAGCCTCCTGGAGTGGTATACTTTACTCACCAACTCATACTAGCGAGGGGGAGATATGTGGAGTGTGTCACAGGATAGAGGGGAACCCGGGATCACGAGGGTCCGACCATCCCACGGAGGGGCCCGCGTCTACTCCCAAAACCTGACAGGGGGAGAGGGGGAACATTCTACTCACCATACCGGAACAGGCGGGCACCCACTCCTGACAGAACCCCTTCTCCACCGAGGTGGGGGGGCTGTCGGCCAATACGGACGCCGCGACTCAGATTCCGACTGGTCGTAGGCGACCTGGCGAGACGTTTAACTCGCGGGGCCAGTCCCTGTCAGTGGGACTATGTCGCGGCCGACCCAGCGCGGAGCTAGAGCCTGCACGCGCTCGTAGGCCGGCTGGGGTGACCACTGGATCTCAACATCCAGCCCGTCGCCCAGCTCCAGCATAATTGCTTGAAGATCTCACAGGAACAAAAACTGGAGAGTAAAAGCTAACTAAAAAAGATTTATCTAAAAAAGCTTGCCAGGACCAGAGATCCCAGCAAGGAACTTAGGTCCTTACTCCTGACTAGGCAGAAAAAAACTGACATCATGTAGCAGGGAGAGAGAGGATATACCCTCTGGGACTGCCCCTAAGGTGTGGCCAGAACGTTTTTCCTGCCTAGTGTCCTACTCCTGTAGGGGGCAGTATAACCCTACTGATATTAATCAAAGAGGACTGCGTCTGTCAATGAGCGACAGAGAAATTCTGCTTTACATTTGGCAGTAGACTTCTACATACAAATCATGACATACAACACACACTTGTGTTACCTGCAGTAGCCGGTCAAATGGCTTCAGGCCTCCTATATCTCCAGGTCCATTGGAACGAATGTTCTTCACATACACGCCCTTCTCCAGTAAGCCATCAGCTACACTAAATCCAAAATCTTCTCTATCCGAATCTTTAAATAAAGAGATCTTAAAAAAAAGAAAGCATACTAATTGATGAGTAAAACAAATAATGGAATAACTGAAGTACATTTAAACCTAGAACTCAATTCAGAGTTTTGAATGGAGTAGGGAATGATTAGCAATCCTGTCAAGTTTTGTATCGCTTTCTACATTCCCCCTGAGGAGATTCACCACCTCTGTCTTACTGATCACTGTCACCAGGACTGGAGGTGAGGGAAAAGACAAAATGTGGAATCCTCAATGGAGCAACAAAAGACACCTGTTGTGGTGACAACTGTCAGAGAGGGGAACTCTCTTCACCCTGTAAATATTTCCTCTCATTTAATGTTGCATCTCCAGGACAGACTAAAGGAAAATCACCCCAAAGAGGCGCAGAAAGCAAATATAAAATGAGAAGTGTTTTACCATTTTCTACTTTATCTAAAACTAAAATAAAAAGAAAGGTTTTGGCTATACATACACTTTAACCACTTCTGGACCAAGCCCATTTCTGACACATGTTGTTTACAAGTTAAAATCAGTATTTTTTGCTAGAAAATTACTTAAAACCCCCAAACATGATATATATTTTTTTTTTCAAAGACTCTAGAGAATAAAATGGCGGTCGTTGCAATATTTTTTTGTCATGCTGTATTTGTGCAGCAGTCATTCAAATGCCATTTTTTTGGGAAAAATTAAATTTCACTGCATTTAAAAAAAATAAACAGTAAAGTGAGCCCATTTTATTTTTGTATATTGTGAAAGATGATGTCACGCCGAGTAAATAGATACCTAACATGTTACTGTTTAAAATTTCGCACACCCGCAGAATGGCAACAAACTACGGTCAATAAAAATCTCCATAGGCGATGCTTTAAATTTTTTTAACAGTTACCAGTTTAGAGTAGCTCTTTTTTGTTAAATTTTTGCTCTCGCTCTAGCGATCGCGGCGATACCTCACGTGTGGTTTGAACAGCGATTTAATTTGCGGGCACGACTTCCGTATAGGTTTTCTTTCGTGCGCGAGCTCATGGGGGCGGTTAAAAAAATGGAATTTTTGTAAAATCTTACCTGTAAAATTCCTTTCTCTGAGTCCTCCGACAGTCGCCACCTCTTCATATTCGTCACTAATGGGGTTATTGACCTTTGCTCCGCAGGAGTAGCTAGGCAACAGAATATATTAATATCAAAGCTTTTAGCATATCCCACCCCCAGGGGGTGGTCCCCTCAGTCAATATCTCCCTGCTTCCTGCATACCAACTCAGTTTCAGTAGAATAGCAGTAGAGTACATAAACAAACCCCAAAAGAGGGGCGGGGGCGGCGACTGTCGGAGGACTCAGAGAAAGGAATTTTACAGGTAAGAGTTTACAAAAATTCCGTTTTCTCTTACGTCCTCCGACAGTCGCCGCCTCTTCATATTCGTCACTAATGGGGCAGTGCCATCTTAAGAGCATTGAAGGGCCCCGGGCAATGCAGTACACTGGGGCCCCGCCTACACAATCACCCACGAGAATAAAAATGCAAATTATCGATAAGGAAATATTTATTGGTACAGCAGTGCCAGGCTAATGACAGCTTCCAAGTTGGGTGGCTGGGTCCGGTGAACACACACACGGATGGGAGTCAGACTCGACTGTCCTGTGTGCGCCTGTTCCCATGGAGACGGACAGGAATTCCTGCAGATGTGGGCCCCCCCTCCACAGCCCAAGTGGCCTGACAGCAGTGCAGGGCTGACAGGCGCTTGCCACCTGCTAAGATCGGCGGCGGGATGCACGCGGGAATCAAGACTATTGCTTGGCTGGGGCTGGGTCACTGGGCAGGTGGGGCCCCCCGGGCAAGCGGGGCCCCCGGGCAACTGCCCAGCGGGCCCATTCGGTAAGATGGCCCTGTAATGGGGACGTCCCAAAGCAGTGTAGACATGAGGGGTGGGAAAACAGCAGCCACGCCTAAAGCAACGCAATACCCATATCAGAGAAAGGAACCTTACCAAAGTAAGAGAACCAACTGGGCAACAGGAAAACGTGCTCAACAGGAGCAACAATCCAGGAAAAAACAAGTAACCTAGGGGTAAAAAACACCCCAACAGCCAAGGACCCAAACAAGGGACCCTAAGGCACTGCCGCACTAAGAACTTTACGGCCAAAAGAAGCATCCGCCGATGCCTGATCATCCACCTTGTAAAATTTTGAGAAGGTGTGAACGGACGACCAAGTCGCCGCCTTACACACCTGGGCCACAGAAGCCCGATGATGACAGGCCCAAGACGTACTCAAAGATCTGGTAGAGTGCGCCTTCACAGGCACGGGAGGAACCTTCCCCCTCAAAGCATAGGCCTGCTCAATGGTCTGTCTGATCCATTTGGCGATGGTAGAAGCCGACGCCACCATGCCCTTCCGAGGTCCCTCAGGAAGGACAAAGAGAGAATCCGACTTGCAAAAGGATTTAGTCGATGACAGGTAAACCCTGATCGCCCTAACAACATCCAAGGAATGTAAGGCCACCTCCTTCGGATGCTTAGGCTTCGCGCAAAGCGAAGGCAAGACAATGTCCTCATTGAGGTGAAATTCAGAGATCCTTTTCGGAAGAAAAGATGGGTTAGGTCGCAAGACCACCTTATCCAAGTGAATCACCAAATACGGAGACTTGCAGGACAAGGCCGCCAGCTCTGACACCCTGCGAGCCGAAGTGATCGCCACTAAGAAGGCAACCTTCTTGGACAACAAAGACAACGAGATCTCCCTGATATTTTCAAAAGGAGCATGTTGCAACACGGACAGAACAAGGTTCAAATCCCATGGAGGCAAAGGCTCCCTCCTAGGAGGGACCAAATGTAGCACCCCTTGAACAAAGGTGCTAACCAAAGAGTTAGACGCCACAGGACGTTGAAAGAGAACGGCCAGCGCAGAAATCTGACCCTTAATCGTGGCCAACGCCAAACGCTGGTCCACGCCCGTTTGAAGGAAAGCCAACACTCTCGACACAGAGTATGAGCGAGGGGAATACCCCCTGGACTAACACCAGGCAAAGTAAGCCTTCCAAGTACGGTAGTAAATCTTCCCCGAAGAGGCCTTCCTAGCCTTGATCAAAGTGGGAATGACCTCAGGGGAAAGACCCCTATACTTCAGGACCTGGCTTTCAACAGCCAGGCCGTTAAAGCCAGCGACTGTAAAGCAGGATGGAATATTGGTCCTTGAGACAGGAGATCTTCTCGAAGTGGCAGACGCCACGGAGCGTCGACCGCCAGATTCACGAGGTCTGCGTACCAAGACCGGCGAGGCCAGTCCGGTGCCACCTGAATCACCGTTTTTGGTTCCGAGGCCAACCTGCGAAGGAACCTGGACAGCAGCTGAATCGGTGGAAAGGCATACATCAGGCGATACTGATGCCAGGGCGTCACTAACGCGTCCGAGGCGTCCGCCCGAGGATCGCGCGTCCTTGCCACGAACCTTTCCACCTTGGTGTTTAGACGAGACGCAAACAGGTCCACATCTGGGGACCCCCACTTCGCGCACAACATCTGGAAGACATCCGGGTGAAGGGACCATTCCCCCTGGTCCAGGGTCTGGCGGCTCAGATAATCCGCCTACCAGTTTTCCACCCCCGGAATGTGAACTGCAGAGATCGCCGGGACGTACGTCTCGGCCCAAGACAGAATGTCGGCTACTTCCCGAGCCGCCCGGGCACTCCTGGTGCCCCCTTGGTGGTTGATGTAGGCCACCGCCGTGGCATTGTCCGTCTGCACCCGAACTGGACAGCCCTGAAGCCTGTCCGTCCAACGCAGAAGACAGAGATTTATCGCTCGCAATTCCAGAATGTTGATCGGAAGGGAGGATTCCTCCTCCGACCAAGTTCCCTGGGCGGACAAAACGCCCAGAACACCACCCCAGCCCGACAGGCTGGCATCCGTGGTGATCACCATCCACGACAAAGGACGAAAGGACTTGCCCCCCGACACCGCCGTGGACTGGAGCCACCACAAAAGACCCCTGCGGGTGAGATGGCTTAACGACAGCCGCAGATCCAGAGATTGCGGACGCCCGTCCCATTTGGCCAGGACCTCCGCCTGAAGCTCCCGTGTGTGAAACTGGGCGAAGGGAATCGCCTCGAAGGCCGAAACCATCAATCCCAGACACCTCATACACGTCCGGAGGGACGAGCACTGATTGTCCCTGAGGGACCTGACTTCGCACTGAAGTGTCCGAAGCTTGTCTTCCGGCAGGAAGACCTTCGCCTGAACAGAATCATCCCCAGGTAGGGAAGACGAACCGACGGACACAACGTCGATTTTGCAAAATTTATCGACCAGCCGAATTCCTGCAGAGTCTGCATTGTGATGGACAGGTCGTTCACCAGACCCTGACTGGTCGCGGACCGAATCAGAATATGGTCCAGATACCCCAGGACAGAAATGCCCTGGGCTCTCAGTAAAGCCAGAACCGGCGCAAGCACCTTGGTGAAAACCCGCGGAGCTGAAGCGAGACCGAAGGGTAACGCCACGAATTGATAATGATCCTCCGCAATGGCAAATCGAAGGTACCTCTGGTGACCCTCGAAAATGGGGATGTGTAGGTACGCATCCTTCAAGTCGATGGAGGCCATGAATTCCCCCGGAACCAGGGCAGCCACCACCGAGCGCAGGGATTCCATGCGAAACTTGCGAACCCGCACAAAGCGGTTCAGAGCTTTTAAGTCCAGAATCGGACGTACTTTGCCCTCCTTTCTGGGCACAGTGAACAGATTGGAATAGAACCCCCGAAATCTGTCCCGATGAGGCACTGGGACCACCACTCCCTGGGCCCGCAAATCCCGCACCGCCAGGTGCAGATCCTGCAAGCGCTCCGGAGTCAGCTGAAGGTTTGAGGGGAAAAATCTGCCCGCCAGCCGAGAGAGAAACTCGATCTTGTATCCAGATCGAACGATTTCCTGAACCCACCTGTCCCGAATGCGGTCCAGCCAGGGTTGAAGAAAACCGAGCAAACGTCCCCCCACCCCAGAAACGGGTGAGGGCGCCCCTTCAGGCCGCATTGTTATGGGTAGCGGATCCGGACTGGCCGGACTTCTGCTAACCCGCCCACGGCTTCTTCTGGGAGCCTTGGCCTTTGAAGGGCTTGCCCTTATAGTGCGACCGAAAGGCACGAAAAGACCCCTGAGAGGGCCTAAACTAAGCATTCTTACCGCGAACAAACTTATTCTTGTGAGATTGGGGCAAGAGAGTGCTCTTACCCCCAGAAATACCCTTTATCAGAGTATCCAAAGATTCGCCAAAAAGGCAGATCCCGCGTAGGGCAAATTCGCCAGAGTCTTGCGAGAAGATTGGTCAACCGACCAGCATTTCAACCATATCAGGCGACGGTTCAAGACTGCCACACTAGAAAGACGCGCAGCCAAAGGGACTAAATCCAAGTCCGCATCACACAAATACATGACACCCTGATGAATCTGATCCACCATAGCCAAAGTTGTCGGCGGGGCAGAGTCAGCCACCAGAGTGCGCCTGAGCACCTGCGTCCAATCCGCAATAGCCTGGGCTGCCATAATGGAAGCAAAAATAGGCTTCAGCATAGAACCAGCAACCGTATAGGCATGACGGGCCAGAGATTACAATCTCCTGTCCGTCGGGTCCCGGAACACCGGTGTATCCTCAGCAGGGATCGCAGTTGATTTATTCAAAATTGCCACCGCGTGATCCACCTGAGGCGGCACACACCAACGCTCATCAGTAGCTGGTGTAAAGGGATAACGCAGCTTGAACCTACTCGGCACAGCAAAAGGCTTCTTTAAATTGCGCCATTGCTCATCAACCGCGCGCTGAAATTCCGTAGAGCAAGGAAAAACCTGCAATGTTTTGCGTTTCCTCTGCGTCCCATAAGAGGACATCAAAGCAGGAGAACATGGTTCATCCTGCAAATGCAGCGTTTGCTTGATAGAAGCAACCAACTCATCCATGAGTGCAAGCTCTTCAGACGAGCCAGGGGGAGAATTATCAACCCCTTCCACCTCAGCCTCCCCGTCAGACCCCACAAGGTCCAGGGATGAGTGAGACCCTGAGAAGGGCACTCCAGCCATAGCAGCCCCATCGCCCTCTGAATCAGAGGAAATAGACACCCTGGGCCGTTTTGTGGATCGATCAGCCACCAGCATCTGCACCTGAGCAGCTAAGTTAGCCACAATAGTAGCCAGATCAGCCCCCTCGGGGGATGCAGCAGCCCCTTGGCCCCCCACCAGGGTAGGAGGAAACTTGCAATCCTGAGAATCCATGCCCCAGCAAAAAAATTAATAAAGGATACTGCCCCTTTAAGATCGCGGCGAGCGCTGCCCACCGCACCCACTGAACACACTGACCCCCACAGGGATAAGAAACTGGGAAAGGAATACAGGAAAAAAGGAGATATAAAACCTGGAGAGCTCACACAGGCTGCTGCACCGATCGCTGTCCCAGAGGAAAAGGAAGTGATGCAAGACTGACAGCCCCTATGAAGCCTCTGCAAGGCTACACAAACATGGCCGCTGGCTGAGGACAAAACCCTGGGCAAAGAGAACATGGCGCTGACATGTGGGATCGATCGCCGCTCAAAACGGAGGCGTTTGGCGCCAAAAACGTGTGCAGTACCTCACAGGACCTGCCACCATAATTTTTGCCCCAGAAAAAATGGCGGATCGCTGCAGCGATCGCCACACAGCATGTCTAAAATCTTACTGCTTCATATGACACCCAGCAGAGCGGGAGAGCCCCCCCCCCTCACAGCCCACACACAGGCAGCAAGTGCACACAGGAGCACAGCAGCCACACAGACATGCAGGGTCACACAGTCCCAGACTGACACCCAAATAGACAGGTCCCCACATAGAGATACACTTACCAGTCCGGATGGCGTGGGGAGCCTGCTTCAGCAACCAAACCGCAGTACTGAGGACAGGGAGTGTCGCAAGCATGACGCAGTGGAGTTGCGGTGCGAAACCGCAATGGCGTCCAGTGAGGTAGCCACCTCACCGATAGCATCCCTGCAGCGAACAGGGATAGGTCGTTCAATGTGCCAGGGTAAAACCTAAGCTGAACGCTCGATGGCAGGCTGGGAAGCCCCTGGCCCTGAGCCCTGGGATCCAGGGTGGCCAGACTGAGACCCAGCTCCGCACGATCATCTTCATCAGAAGAACTAACTAATGCTGGAAACAAACAGCTAAGTAAAAGAAAGAGAAAAAACTTCAAATAAAATCAAAAAAGAGAAAAGTGGCTGAGACTAAGAGCCCCAGCACAGGAACAGCCTGCGTACTCCTGAGCTAGGCATGTGAAACTGAGTTGGTATGCAGGAAGCAGGGAGGTATTGACTGAGGGGACCAGCTCTAAAAGCTTTGATATTAATATATTCTGTTGCCTAGCTACTCCTGCGGAGCAAAGGTCAATAACCCCATTGGTGACGAATATGAAGAGGCGGCGACTGTCGGAGGACGTAAGAGAAAAAATGTTTTCCTATTTATTTTATTTCTTTTTTTAATTTTAGCACAGGTTTTGAAAAAAAAAAATAAATAAAAAATCTGATCACTTTTATTGCTGTCACAAACAATGTAAACATCCCTTGTGACAGCAATAGGCAGTGACAGGTACTCTTTATGGAGACCCCACGACTGCACTTCAATGTATTCAAAATGCCGAAAACTGCGTTTTTGAATACAGTCACTTTTAAAATTCGGAGCCTTTAGCCGCCGAGTAACCAGGATATGACGTCATGGATGCCGCCTCCGGGTTACGTCATCGGAGACCCGATCGAAGCCGCGGCCAGCTTTGATTGGGACTCCAACCAGCCGGCGGAGGTGCCGGCTGGTTGCCCGGGTCTCCCGGTGGGACGGGAGACCCAGGCAGAGCTGCGGAAGGAGGAGGGAGGGCGTCCCCTCCTGCTCGCTGGGGTAACGATCGAGCGGCTCCTGAGCCGCATTGGTCGTTACCACCTGAAAGCCGACCCCCGACTCTAAAAAACGGTACTGGGATGATGCCTCTAGCTGCAGGCATCACCCTGGTACAGCCACTTATTGCAGCCGACGTAGAGCTACGTTGATATGCGGTAAGTGGTATCTAAACCCAAAGACAAACAGTAATATTTTGCAACATGGCTGCCCTTAAAAAAGGTGACTGCATTATTTCCCCTATTGAGGAATTTTCCCTTTTTTACTTCCTGTCCCTGTTCACTCACTTCACCTATGGAAGGATTTATTGCTGTCACATTAGGCTGCTCGCTTTATCTGAACTACAAACCCCTCTTCCAATCCATTACATGGGAAGGTGTTCTTTTGTAGTTCACAGAAAGTAGCTGGGAAAACGTGTCATCTTGTTTGATGTATCAGTTACATGCACAGAAAACCACTATTATTCTGTACTTGCAGGAAAAATACTATATACTTGAAAAAAAAAAGAAACCTAAGACAGCCACAACATACAAGAACTGGTACAGTCCAATGAATCACATTTTTGTATTTGGGTTCAAAGATCTCAACTTATTATAAGACAGAAATCGTTACCAATTCCTTTTGGAATAAGTATCTTTTATCAATAGTATTCCATGAAATGGTTAAATTGGCCTATTGTCATGGAAGAACATGAGTTGCAGCTGTGCTTAACTATGCATTTAGTACAAATTAATTCCTAAAAAAAAAAAAAAATACCTTAAAAGGGTAACTCCACTTTCGTGGGGAAAAAAATCAGCAAATAAAGAAAAAACAATATAGCGTATACAGTTGCGACACAAATCATATTGTGATTGAATGTTATTAAAAATGAACTTTCCTTTTCAATCTGCAGCTGTGAAAATACAATGCAATATGGCTACCTGGAGGTGTTCTGTACACAGAATGTGTACTGACCACACCCCAGAAACATAATTTCCTGCTTGTGTGATTGGCTCACCAATTTTCCCAGAAGTCTGCACTAAGATACAAGTCAGATTTCTGGCATCCCCTGCAACAAAAATGTCATTTTTGGTGAGATACTCCCAATAGGAACAGGGATGCAGGCCCAGCAGATTTCCTCATTAGAGCTCTGCAGCTGCCACAGCTGACAGATTATGAAACCACTCCCATTAGACCCACTCAGCATAGAGGAACAAACAGATTTCTTCAGAATAACAAAAGGGAGGAATCTGAAACAAAGTTTGTTAAAATCCCTGCAATGTACAAAGATCACACAGAGGGTATGTTTTTTTACCTCAACAAAAGTGGAGTTACGCTTTAAGTGGGCGGCACAGTGGCTTAGTGGTTAAGACTTGTAGCACTGGTTCAAATCTTTGCCAGGGCACAATCTGCACGAGTTACACATGCTCTCCCTGTGTTCACATAGGTTTCCTCCATATACTCCAGTTTTAACCCACACTCTGACTTGGCAGGTTAGGTGGCTTCTAGTATGTGTACAAATTGCCTATGCACATGTGTTATTACATATGCATGCCATAATTGAAAAGGCCTGAGGAAAGACCTGGTGACCCATCTGATAGAAAATTCTATACCAAAAGGCTTTCAAGAGTATTGGATATAGTGTCCAGAAAGCTTGTGCATAGAATCGCCAAAGGTCTGATATGACTGATTGCATATCTACAGATATGTACAGATAGAAATATGTACAGATAGAAATTCCAAAGTAAGGTCAATTTTTAATACATTATACAGACATTAACCACTTGACTTCCAGAAGTTTTACCCCCCTTCATGACCAGGACATTTTTTGTGATACCGCACTGCGTTACTTTAACTGACAATTGCACAGTCATGTGATGCTGTACCCCAAAAAGACGTAGGTCCTGTTTTTTTTTTACCACAAATAGAGCTTTCTTTTGGTGGTATTTGATTACCTCCGTGGTTATTATTTTTTGCACTATAAACAAAAATGGGCAAGTGGTTTGAAAAAAAAAAAAAAAAAAAAGATACTTTTTGCTATAAAACATATCCAATAAAAAAATTTAAAAAATTAAAATTTCTTCATAAATTTAGGCCAATGTGTATTCTGCTACAAATTTTTGGTAAAAAAAAATCCTAATAAGTGCACATTGATTGGTTTGCGCAAAAGTTTAAAGAGTCTATAAACTTTGGGATATGTACTGTAATATTTATACTAGTAATGGCGACGATCAGCAACTTATGGAAGGACTGCGATATTGCAGCGGACAGTCTGACTCTTTGTGGGAACCAGTGACAATAGCAAAGTGATCAGTGCTTAATATGTGCACTATCACTGTGCTAATGACACTGGCTGGGAAGAGGTTAAACATCTGGGGCGATCAAAGGGTTAAATGTGTGCCTATCCAGTGTTTGTGTTTAGTATGTGTGCTGCTTTTACTAACAGAAGTGATGGATTTTATTCCCTGCTTTGCAGCGACACAAAATCCATCACTTTCCCCGTCAGAACGGAGCTCTGCCTTGTTTACATAGGCAGAGGTCCAATCTGTCTCTCTCCTCGCCGATCAGCGGGTGCCGGTAGACATCTATTAGCTGGCACTCGCTGTTAGGCTTGTGCTGTGTCAATTCACAGCCACGGTGGGCGCGCACCCCCCCACACCCGGAAGTGCAGGATCACATACTTGATCACATCACCTGTAGATATTGATGAAAGCACTCTAGGTTGGATTAAAACTTGTGTAGAAATGGGCTTCATGTCACAAAGCGATATCTTACAGCATCTGAGTAAGCTGCAAGATACCGCACAGTGGTATGACTCATGGGTTAATAATGACGTGGGGGTTGCCAGTTCCACTAATTTACCGCATGCATATATTTATTCTGTTTTGTGAATTGACTAACTCCTGTTTTATGTGGTATTTACTGAGTGTTTTTGCTTTATGCGGTAAATACTGCATAAAGCAATCGTGAATTTGCATTTTCAGGATCGCATGCGGCATTTGGGAAAGCAACTAAATACCAAATGCGATTGTGAATTTACATTTTCAGGATCGCATGCAGTATTTGGGAAAGCAACTAAATACCACGTGCAATCTGCTTTTGTGAATGGAGCCCAATGCATCCTATAAACACTGCTATATCACAGCTTTCATACCCCTTGTCCACTCAAAGCCAACTAAGTTAGAAGTTTAGGCCCACTTTAAATACGATAAAGGGAAAAGACCAGTAACAAGCAGTGTTTAAAAAGCTTAGACATTTTAAAGCAGATCAGCACAAATCATTTTCCAAGAAAATAGCATAATGGACAGTTGGTTGTAAAATATTGTATTTACACATAAAAGAAATGAAACGATGACAGCAATGTTACTAACAAAGAATGCCATGTGGTTATTATAGAAAGCTATGTAAAACATGTACTTCCAGATGGAAGAGAACTGCAGATTGCCTGCATACTGACCTTGTGCAACTCCACAGGAGTTGGTGACATAATTTCTTTCATTTCTTGTTTGATTTTTCTCATAGCTACAGATTTTCTGCCCACATCAGATGGTAGTGTGTTGCTGCGGGTGCTCTGGCTGTAATGTGGTCTGACAGAGCTCTTCTCTTGGAAACTTGCTTGGCGACCCAGCTGCCCACGAGGCTGAGCATTGTCGTGGTTGAGGCTCAATGTGCTGCCAGACATGATGGTTGCCTTCAGCAGAAATATAAACAACAGTTCTCATTGCTTTTTTTTAGCGCTACATGGTTGAAAATACTAAAGAAACAAATCCTATAGCCTGTATATAAGCATTGAAATAAATGAATAGATCTATATGAATAGATGTATTTGTAGTTACATGCTCAATTTTATGTCCAAAGATGATAAGAATGAACCTATACAGGTTTTCTACAGCTATCAATCCAATTCAGACTACCAGATTCTAACTCTCCGGTGCAAGCTTAGATCCAGTGGCTGCGGGCAAATACAGAATATACTGGACACTGATCAATGGATCTATTTATTAGGCTGAAGGCACAATCTGGGGAAATCAATAAAGCATTTATGATTATTTCCTGGCTGTAGTTACCTTTAAAACTATGTGTGCTTGATTTAGCCAAGCAGTTCAGTAACCATACTGACGTGACAAATTCAGGTAGTTCTTATTGCCAGTTTAAAGTGGGATTTCACTCTTTAATCAATATGGACTATTTCCAATCCTCATGCTGCTAGCATTAGTAAATAGATAGAAAAAGTATATCATATTTACTTGTTTTACACTTTCTTTTTTTTTGCAGTTACTTTCTGGTTTCCAAGCCTCAGCAAATTATGTCTTATATCCTAGGAGTCTTCAGGAGGGGAGGGAGGGTTCTTAGTTCAGCCAATGCCTGGGACGGATTCCAGGAAGTAAATGATACATGAATCATCTGCCCTTACTCAAGATGGCCACCGCCAAAAATGCCAGGTGGCGTTTTTAAAAATATTTTCCCAGCAAAATAAAGCATGGAGACATGGATGGATGGGGGAGTTTGTTTTAAATACTAAAAATAAATGAATTAGCGTTTTTTTGTTTGTGGTGCCCAGATGCAGTGCAGTTCCTCTTTAAGGACACAGGATCTGTGAATGGAGGGGGGCGGAGCTATCAATCATCTACCCATTCCCCATTCAGAGATCATGTTCCATTCACAGCACATCTGGCAAAAAATGCCAGCTTCTGACAGCCCACTAGGTGTATCAACTCCCACCTCACTGACAGATTACAGTGCCAAGGGGTTTGGTGGACACAGCAAGATTTCTACTGCAAGCAGAAGAATTGGGTCAAGGGACACATTATACTAAGTTATGTCCCTTGTGCTGATTCCTCTGTTTTTAGTTTTAGCTAATCTTAGGCTTTAAAATAAGCTCTGAGTTGGCATACAGAAAAATGTCCATGCTCAGAGTGGGGAATGTTTCAGCCCTTTTACAGGCTCCCAGATAGCATCCAAGTTGGAATGAGGAGGCAGGGCAAAATGGTACAACTTTGCCAATGCAGCAGTGTGAACCAAGTCTTAAACTGCAACAAAGAAAACAGATTCTAGCTATTCTTGCACCGCAGTACAGAAAATGACACCTGGTTGGTTTTGGTGGACAACAGTCCTGCTCCCTGTCTTTTTCCTTCTCTCCTCTAGTTAAATAAGATAATTCTTCACATTACTATTCTGTATTGTGCATCTGCCTGGTAGTTCAGACTACATTACTAATTATAACAGAAAGTGACAGGTCTGGATAAAGCATATAATTGAATGACATCTGTAATGAAAAACATGCACAGACGTGTCAAATTTTTTAACTAAATAGAAAACTGACAGTATACTTTGTGTCATGTCGCATAATGTCATTGCTGAAAAGCACTGGGTTGTCAATAATCCTGATCGCATGGAAAATACATTTTACAGAAATACCTCCATTTTTTTTCACAGGTAGAAGTACTAACAGTTTTAAGGCGAGCTTTATTGGTCATACAAAAAAATGGCAGAAAATAGCAGAGGGCTATCGTAAGAAATTATTGGGACATGTATAAACAGCAAAATGAATGAATACAAAGAAATCCCTAAAATCTGGTTTATTTTTTTCAATCTGCAGCTTAAATAGCTAATTTAAAATCTAAAAATTACCAGACTACAGCAGACACTGTGAATAGGGTTCTATTTGGCACTAAATGCATTATGTTGGTAATTTAAGAGTCCTGTGCAAACGTTTGGGCACCCAAAACCAAACCACATATTTTGTAGATTTTTCTCAATGTAAATTAATTTAAAACAAGATCTACAGGAGATCAATATCACTTGTTCCAAATTGTACTGCACAGTTAGTATTAAATTGCTGCATTTAACAGAATGGAAAAGCTGACACATTCCTACATGCCAATACGTTCCCACTGTGTATGTGTGTGTGTGTGTTTAACTATATATATATATATATATATATATATATATATATATATATATAGCAGTGGCGGCTGGTGAAGTTTTAAGATGGGGGGGCGCAAGACCCCGCCCTTCTATTTTGGCCCCTCCCATTTCTCAGAAGCCACACCCCTTATAGACCCCACCCATTTTGTCCCCTGTATTTTGCTTGCGTGAACCAATTCTCCCAATATATCACATATTAAGGGGTCCATCAGTACTAGTATATCCCATAATAGGGAGCAGGGGCCCTATTATGGGATACACTGACAGAGTGGCACAAACCCCACAGTACAGGCCCCTTGTACAAACCCCACAGTACAGACCCCCTAGCACAGACCACACAGTACATGCCCCCTTTCAATGCAGTGACCAGCGTACATGCCCCCTTTCAATGTAGTGACCAGTGTGCATGCCCCCTTTCAATGTAGTGACCAGCGTACATGCCCCCTTTCAATGTAGTGACCAGCGTACATGCCCCCTTTCAATGTAGTGACCAGCGTACATGCCCCCTTTCAATGCAGTGACCAGCATACATGCCCCCTTTCAATGCAGTGACCAGTATACATGCCCCCTTTCAATGCAGTGACCAGCGTACATGCCCCCTTTCAATGTAGTGACCAGTATACAGGCCCCCTTTCAATGTAGTGACCAGCGTACATGCCCCCTTTCAATGTAGTGACCAGCGTACATGCCCCCTTTCAATGTAGTGACCAGCATACATGCCCCCTTTCAATACAGTGACCAGCGTACATGCCCCCTTTAAATGTAGTGACCAGCGTACATGCCCCCTTTCAATGTAGTGACCAGTATACAGGCCCCCTTTCAATGTAGTGACCAGCGTACATGCCCCCTTTCAATGTAGTGACCAGCGTGCATGCCCCCTTTCAATGTAGTGACCAGCGTACATGCCCCCTTTCAATGTAGTGACCAGTATACATGCCCCCTTTCAATGTAGTGACCAGCGTACATGCCCCCTTTCAATGTAGTGACCAGTATACAGGCCCCCTTTCAATGTAGTGACCAGCGTACATGCCCCCTTTCAATGTAGTGACCAGCGTACATGCCCCCTTTCAATACAGTGACCAGCGTACATGCCCCCTTTCAATGTAGTGACCAGCGTACATGCCCCCTTTCAATGTAGTGACCAGTATACAGGCCCCCTTTCAATGTAGTGACCAGCGTACATGCCCCCTTTCAATGTAGTGACCAGCGTACATGCCCCCTTTCAATGTAGTGACCAGCATACATGCCCCCTTTCAATACAGTGACCAGCGTACATGCCCCCTTTAAATGTAGTGACCAGCGTACATGCCCCCTTTCAATGTAGTGACCAGTATACAGGCCCCCTTTCAATGTAGTGACCAGCATACATGCCCCCTTTCAATGTAGTGACCAGCGTACATGCCCCCTTTCAATGTAGTGACCAGCGTACATGCCCCCTTTCAATGTAGTGACCAGCGTACATGCCCCCTTTCAATGTAGTGACCAGCGTACATGCCCCCTTTCAATGTAGTGACCAGCGTACATGCCCCCTTTCAATGCAGTGACCAGCATACATGCCCCCTTTCAATGCAGTGACCAGCATACATGCCCCCTTTCAATGCAGTGACCAGCATACATGCCCCCTTTCAATGCAGTGACCAGCGTACATGCCCCCTTTCAATGTAGTGACCAGCGTACATGCCCCCTTTCAATGCAGTGACCAGCGTACATGCCCCCTTTCAATGTAGTGACCAGCGTACATGCCCCCTTTCAATGTAGTGACCAGCATACATGCCCCCTTTAAATGTAGTGACCAGCGTACATGCCCCCTTTCAATGTAGTGACCAGTATACAGGCCCCCTTTCAATGTAGTGACCAGCGTACATGCCCCCTTTCAATACAGTGACCAGCGTACATGCCCCCTGCAGAGGTATGGCAGTGGGAGAGATGGGATCAGGCAAAGGGATGGCGGTGGGAGGGATGGTCATGGGATGAGGCAGAGCAGAGGGGGATGGCGGTGGAAAGGCTGGATGGATGGATGGATGGATGGTCATGGCCCATGATGACCATCCATACAGCCTTTCCACCGCCATCCCCCTCTGCTCTGCCTCATCCCATGACCATCCATCCATCCAGCCTTTCCACCGCCATCCCCCTCTGCTCTGCCTCATCCCATGACTCATGGGATGAGGCAGAGCATAGGGGGATGGCGGTGGAAAAGCTGGATGGATGGTCATGGAGGACTGACAGGACAGGAGGACTCACCGGTGGTGATGTCTTCTTCCAGCAGATGACCTCCGATGGTCTGGTCTCCTCTCCGGTGCCGCCGTCACTCCCGTCCGGTGTCCACCCGACTCCATCGCCCGCGGTCCGGTCCACTGCTGCGAGTGACGTCAGCGGGGTCAGCGTTGGATGTCCTGGATGCTGTGATTGGTCCAGGCTGGAGGCTGGACCAATCACAGCCAGGAATCCACGAAGTGGGGGTTTCCAAGGAATCTGCCTTGCGCCCAGGTTACGCCCCCCACGCCCCCCAGAAGGCAGCCAATCGGCGCCTCTTCTGGGTGGTAACCCTACCCCCCCACCCCCTCCACATCGGCTGGCGGCGGCGGCGGCGAACGCAATTTTTTTTTTTTTTTCAAACTTTATTGCTCGTTTTGCAATCTTTTTTTTTTTTTTTATCTTTTTTTTTTTTCTTCCTTTTTTCAGGGGGGGCGGCGCCCTAGCGCCCCCTATGCACCGGCCGCCACTGATATATAGCCTTCCAACTGTTGCAGAACTACAAGTCCCGTTAGGAACTGCAAGCTGCTGACAGTTACAAGCATTACTCCCAAAAGGCAGAGGCATGATGGGAGGAGTTGTTCTGCAACAGTTGGAGGACCACAGCTTGAGCACCCATGGCTTACGGGAAACTCATCCTGAGAAAAATATAGCACCTGCTATTGCTGAAGACCTTCTGTACATTGCTATTTGCATGGCTGTCTCTGGCCTCAGAACTTTCTGAGCCACTGACAAAGGACAAGCAAGCCATAAATTAACATTTTAAGTTGGCCATGCGCTGATTTTTTTTTCTGCAGGCTAAATGAAAAAAAAGTACAGCAGATTCCTCCATGCCTGCTTTTATAGTGTGGGATGGACTAATCCCCCCTGCCAGACTATTGTAATTCACAAAAAGGGGCTGCATCCAATACAGGCACTGACTGACAATTTTCCACCCAAATAAAACAAAAAAAAAAAAGACAGTTTACAACGGGGGTGTGGAGGGTGATAAGTGGCCCTTTTAGGGTGAAGTTCAGCTTTAACTAATCAGAACAGTCACAATTGATACCCCCCCCCCCCCCATTTTATTTGAACATAACACATGCATTTCTTACCATCTGGGGCTTCATCTTAATAGCAAGGGGTTAAAATGGGGTGAAATAATTTATATGTACAAAGCTCCCCTTATTTTAAATTGTAACGGTATCAGCCCCATATCACAGTTATGTTTAAATTACTGTATGTACTCTACACCATCCCAACATATAGGTTTTAATAACACCTCATGTATATTTAGCTTATTTAGGCATGTTGGTTTTTATGGTATAATGATTATGTTTTTAATTTGTCTGCTTATTGGAGAGATCTGGATTTCTGAAAAGGGGTTTTAGATAATACATACAATTTGCTGTTTTGTGACTTTGTATTTGGAAAAAAAAAGGAGGATAAAATGATGATTTTACAAGTGCTGTATCTTTAAAGTTTTGAATGATAGGAACTTTCCATATATAACTGTCCCCACCTATGTTAACACTTTTAGGCCTCGTACACACTACTATTGTTTTGGGTTGAATGTAAAAAAAACTGACAGCTCAGGTCGGAGCCGCTGTACTAACAATCCGATGTTAGTACAGCAATCTCCCCTTCTGACAGGTGGACGCGCCCAGTCAGCGCTCTTGCCATTGGCTGAGAGCGTCTATTAGGAGCCGGTCGGCAGACCTTTTTCAGTCATGATCCTTCGACTGAAGCTGGCTGAGCGACAGGCTTCTGTCAAACCGACTGCAGCACACAGGGGCCGAATGTCGGCCTGTTTTAATTGAACTGGCCGATGCTGCATAAAATTTGGCCCGTGTGATCTAGGCTTAATACTAATCCCTAGAATAGAAGAAGACGAGGGGAGCATAGTCTGGTGAGAAGTCACATGCTCACAATCAGGCAAGTGGCTAAAAAATATCAAAGCCACAGGGTCAGCATGGCAACATTTTTGCAGTAAAGACAACATCTAAAAGACCCAAAAATCTCTTGCAAGTCCTGCAGGAAGCTTTAGCTATTACAGAGGTAGTGGTGCATAGGTCTAGTGTGCAGAGCTTAGGACTCTACACACTTTGCTTCCACAGATAAAATCTACATTGAGCAATAATCCAAAGGAATTCTCAGAAGGCATTAAACATATCACTTAATTAAGTTGGAGGCATAGAACGAAAACTGCTTTAAAATCCGAGGTAGACTTGAAGGTAAAAGGAAACCATGAGAAGAAAAAGAAAATGCAATATTTGCTAAGTGTGGGGTGCATCTGCTATGCTTTGTGGTTGTAGGGCAGCCAGGGGCACAGGAAATAATAAGCTGATACTGGAACTAATGACATTTTCTAATTAACAACATAACCTGGGAGCTGCTCTACAGACAGTAAAGAAATTATGTTGGAAATTTAGTGACTACAGTGATTTAAATTTCCAATTTGGCTATGAACTACTTGATTAAAAGTTTAAAACCCAACTCGGATTATTTTTTTTTTTTAACTTTTAGATAGCATAGGGAATGGTTAGTGCCTCTGTCAGGTTTTAAAAATTTGCAGCTGAAATCCAAGAATTAAATTGTGTCTGGAGAAGCTCACTGGATAGAGCCAGGAGAAAGTTGGTGGGAAAAAGTCCAGCTGTCCTGTGGTAGTGTGAGTCTGCATCTCCCTCACTAGGCAGAGCCTGGTGGATATCGGCAAGAGGCAACCGATGATCCTGTGGCTAAGTAAGTAGCAACCCTATTGTTGAGGATTTACTGACTGTGTGTAGCTTTTTAATTCTGGAAGGAGTACAGGTCACCGTCAGCACAGAAAATCCAGTGGGACATTTAGCAGTTGTATAGTACAGCCAGCAGTCTGTAAAATGCAGCCAGTAATTGAGAAGCCCTCAAGTTATCCAAGTTCTTCAGTTTGGTTTCACAAAAAGCTTATTGGCTTTCTTTCAGCAAGTAGAATGATCAAACATGGTTATAAAAAATGGTTGAAAAACACAAAAATAACATGAGAAGATGAAGGTCCAGATTGTGACAGTAGAAAGAAACAGCAATACTAAAACAGGGAGTGCTATATAAAAGAGATCAGTTTGTGATTACGCTTGAAAAAATAAACTTTTGGTCTGTATCTGGTCCTTTAAGAGTTCCTCAGCCGTCAGGCGGCCAATATTGCCAGGTAGGGAGCCAAAGAAAAGCCAATTGGTATGTTCATTGGTCAAAAGGCTACAAGGCTATACAGAGGAAAACATGGGAGGAATGGGGCTAAATCAGAGGAAGGGGGAGTCATGGGAAAAGAGGGATGAGTAAGGATTAGGAAGCCTAAATTAGGGCTTGGACCCTCCCATTGATGTCTTACCCCCCTCGTAACCGGTAATGTTTTGTAGCCTATTGACCGAGGCCTCCCCCCATCTTCATCTTCCTCTAACTTCTGTACAGACCATCATCCATCCAAGTGTTTCTCACCATTCACCCCTGGTCCCAGTGCTGCTAGCTCATCAGCAAGCTGTACTAACAAACTGTACATTGTTGTTATCTTGTTTTATTGGCCAAAGGTTGTGGCCATTTGTATTGTCAATTGCATTCTCGCATTAAAAATAAAGCAAAAAAGTTAACAGACCTAAATATTATTGAAAATCCACAGTTAAATCCTAAACAAAGTTAAATCAAGCACAGTTCTAAACTAGAAACATGCACCAAAAAATATCTTAAAAATAGAATAGAAAGTTTGATAGGTAAAAGATTGATATCTGAAACTTGGAATTTCTGACAAATGTATTCTTAGTAAATACTAGCAATTCAGTACTTATTGTTATGTTTTATTGGGGAAATGTGCATTACAATTTGTAAAAAACATTGTATGTATTCCCTGCAGAATTTGAATTACCTACCTCACTGAGAATATAATTTGAGCAGTAGAGGTCCAGATTTTGGCATAAGACTATATATAACCTCAATCAGAAGAAACATGTTTATATATCTGGGCATTACAAGCACGTCTAGCAAGCAGCACCCCATTCACAGAGCTGACTGAACTCCAGTCCCAAGGCATTACATTGGATTCAATGGAAGTACACCATTGTTACACTGATCATGCCCATCGTGTACCAATGTGCAAGTACTGTATGTAAAACATAATTTGGATTTTCTATTTGATCTACAGTATTACTCCATTTATACATGTCCCATTCAACAGGCATATGTAGCAGATATAGGAAGAACCAAAGACTTTTCAGATTCACTCAACACACAAGCAGAGAACATACTCTTCTGAAAGATTGACATGCTATCAGCCAGCACACAGAGCAGCCTTTTAAAAACAGGCAAATATTCTGGTGATTGGATGTATGGGAACATACAACATGTTCTGATAACTGTGGGGTAGCTGGCATATGGGAGGTTGTTCTGTTGACTTGTGCAAGGATGAAAAAACACTTGCAATCAGGTTTTTATCACTGCTGATGATCACATTCTACTGCTACAAAATCTGTCACATATAATCAATCCCCCCCCGCCCCCCATCCTCCAGGTGTCACTGGCCTAGAAAATACTCGATTGCAGATTGGTTTACATTGTGGCTGAAACTGCTGCCAGGCACTGCAGTGTTCCCCCACCACTCTCCCTAAATAAACTTTGGTGTTCCTTTTAAATTTGCTCTTTGAAGGCTAACAAAAACTGAAAGCAGTGTCCTCAGGAGAGGCTGCTTTATTGAGAGTGATACAGGTGTCCCCAAGCTAAATATTGCCCTGAGGCTGGACAATGGCTGCTTTCAATGGATGGTATGAGTCTTTGTTGAGTCAAATAAAGAAATATAGAAAAATTCCTTTAGCGGGTTATACACAACTAAATCTGAATCATTTGGTGATGTTCCCATCACAGAAGAATACAGACTTATCACTTTACTTTCAAGTACATGGCCAGGTGTGACATATCTAATTTCTTGTGCCTAAGTATCTTTAAATCTCTGAAAGCAAACCTTTCACATTGTAGTTGATTTATTAAAGGAAAATAGTTTATTCACGTCAAAAGGGAATTTACCCCAGAGCTTAATGAATGTGAAGACGACTCAATTGGCAAACAAAACCCAGTCACACGCAAGGAAAAAAAACCCAAAAAACTTTTGTTTATTAAAGGACGCAGCCAAATCATTAAGCGGATGGGTTTGATGAAGCCACCTGGAGGAGCAGGATGCTAGGTGTTCCCAAAAACTAAAGACACACCCAATCTGAAAGACACAGCTCAGTTTTCTGCCAAGCGCTCTATTTGGAAGTCCGACTTCATCGCTCCAAAGGGGCTTCGCAAGGCATAGGCAACATCATTCTTCACCATTTTTCTCAGTGGATTAGACAGAATCCAGGCGTATGCCCTGGCCGGCCAGAAACCCCCAATTCCTGTTATGGCTCATTCTGCCTGGAAGCACAGTGTTTTCTGGGTGTTCCACCATTCTGCTTCTGTTGTTCGGGTTTGCAAAGTGGCTGCTCACACTTTTTTTTTACAAAATTCTACAAAGTTTATGTGGCTGCTTCAGCGGATGCCAGTTTTGGTTATAAAGTTCTGCATGCGACAGTTTAAGTTCTGCTGGCAGTGGTTTCTTGTTTGGTCCATTAGCTATAAGCCCACCCTTGTTACAGTACAGTACACTGCTCACATTTTTGTAGATATTTTATTATCTTTTCATGAGACAACACTGAGGAAATGACACTTTGCTGCAATGTAATGTAGTGAGTGTACAGCTTGTATAACAGTGTAAATTTGCTCCCCTCGAAAAAAACTCCACACGCAGCCATTAATGTCTAAACCGCTGGCGACAAAAATGGATTTTTGTAAGAACTTACCGTAAAATCCTTTTCTCTTAAGCTCATTGACAGACGTAGTCTTCTTGATTCTCAAGAGCTGGGTTATGTTGTCTCCGCAGGAGTAGGACTAGGCAGAATGACAAAACGTTCTGGCTCCACCTTAGGGGCAGTCCCTGAGGGTATATCCTCCCTCTCTCTGCTACAGGGAATCAGTTCTGTTTAAAGCAGTACAGAGAATTTAACCCAACCCAACTCAATGATAGAGGGGCGGGTACTACGTCTGTCAATGAGCTTAAGAGAAAAGGATTTTACGGTAAGTTCTTACAAAAATCCATTTTTCTCTATCGCTCATTGACAGACGTAGTCTTCTTGATTCTCAAGAGCTGGGACATCAAGAAGCAGTGCCACAAATGAGGGGTGGGATTGACAAAATCAAATCCAATCTAGAAGGCCCAACCGGTGCCAAACTAGAAGTTTTAAAGGCTCATTATAAACAAAGAATGAGACTAAAGAAAAATTTTCCAACGGAAAAAAACCCTCGAGGTAGACCACTGGTCTCCTCAAATTGCGGCCTGCAAAACCTTGCGGCCAAATGAGGCATCAGACGATGCCATTACATCAACTTTATAATGTTTAGAAAAGGTATGCACCGACGACCAGGTAGCCGCCTTGCACACCTGGACCACTGACGCCTGATGGCGAAAGGCCCATGACGCACTAAGTGCCCGAGTGGAGTGCGCCTTAACAGGGAACGGGGGCTCCCGACCCTTAATAGAATAAGCCTGTACTACCGTCTGTCTGATCCATCTGGAAATGGTCGCGGCAGATGCAGGCAACCCCTTTTTGGGTCCATCTGGGATCACAAAAAGTGAATCCGTCTTGCGAAACGAGTCTGTCGTTTTCAAGTATACCCTGATCGCCCGGACCACATCCAAGGAGTGTAAAGCAAACTCCCGAGGATGACTGGGCTAGGACACAGGGAAGGTAATACAATTTCTTCATTCAGATGAAATTCTGAAACCACTTTTGGTAGGAAGGATGGATTCGGACGAAGAACCACCTTATCTCTATGAACCACCAGATATGGTGAACGACAAGATAATGCGGCCAGTTCTGACACCCTGCGTGCAGAAGTAATAGCCACCAAGAAGGCCACCTTCTGGGACAACGTGGGTAGAGGAATCTCCCTAATATCTTCAAAGGGAGGTTTCTGAAGAACCGACAACACTAAATTAAGATCCCAGGGGGGTAACGGCGCGTGCACTGGCGGAGCCAGATGTCGCACCCCCTGGATGAAATTCCGCACCAAGGAATGAGTAGCCAAAGGCTTCTGAAAGAAGATGGCTAATGCTGAGACCTGACCCTTGATAGTACTCAAGGCCAGTTTCTGCTCAACCCCTTGTTGCAGAAAAGTCAATATTCGACTAATCGAATAAGACCGAGGACGGAACCCCAAAGGTTCACACCATGCAATGTAGGACTTCCATGTGCGATGATAAATCTTTCTGGAAGTCGCTTTCCTTGCTTCAACTAGAGTAGGAATAACTGAAGCTGACAAACCTTTGTCCTTCAGCACCTGGGTCTCAATAGCCAGGCCGTTAAAGCCAGCGATCGTAAAGCAGGATGGAAGATCGGTCCCTGAGACAGTAGATCCTCCCTGAGAGGAAGTCTCCACGGGACGTCCGCCACCAGTCTGACCATGTCGGCGTACCAAGCTCGACGAGGCCAGTCCGGAGCTACCAGGATTACTGGGATTCCTTCCTCCTCTATTCTGCGAAGAAGTCTTGGCAGTAACGCGAGAGGAGGGAAGGCATATATTAGCTGGTATTGCCCCCACGGGGCGATCAGTGCGTCTGCGGTTTCTGCTAGAGGATCGCGGGAGCGAGCCACGAATCTCTGAACTTTCCTGTTGAATCGTGATGCCAACAGATCCACATCCGGGGTGCCCCACCGTAGGCACAACTGGTGGAAAACGTCTGGATGGAGGGACCATTCCCCCTGATCCAGGGTCTGACGGCTGAGATAATCTGCCTGCCAATTCTCCACCCCCGGAATGAACACCGCAGAGATTGCTGGAACAAATCGTTCCGCCCAGCGAAGAATGCAAGCCACTTCTTTGGCCGCTCGGACACTCTTGGTGCCCCCCTGGTGATTGACATAAGCCACGGCCGTGGCATTGTCCGACTGGATCCGAACCGAGCTGCCCTGGAGCTGCTCGGTCCAGTGAATCAGACAAAGTCTGATCGCCCTCAGTTCCAATACATTTATCGGTAACCTGGATTCTTCCGGGGACCAAAGTCCCTGGACAGATAACTGACCGAGAATTCCTCCCCATCCGGATAGACTGGCATCCGTGGTCACTGTCGTCCAATATATTGGCAGAAATGACTTTCCCTGGCTGAGCATCGGAGACCGAAGCCACCATACCAGAGACTCTCTGGTCTGTTTGCTCAATCGGATCTGATTGTCCAGGGATTCCGGATTCCGATTCCATCTGAGAAGAATCTCTTGCTGAAGAATTCGGGTATGGGACTGGGCAAATGGGACTGCTTCGAACGAAGCCACCATCAACCCCAGAACCCTCATGCAAGTCCGAAGGGAAGACCAGCTGTTGGACAGTAACAACTGGACTGCAGATTGAATCTTTCGGAGTTTCCCTACCGGAAGAAAAACTCTTGTCCTGACTGTGTCTAGAATTAGACCCAGATATTCGAGCCTCTGGGTGGGAACCAGAAATGACTTTTGCTGGTTCACCAGCCACCCGAATTCCTGTAAAGAAATCATAGTAATTTCTATGTTTTGTAGCAAGGTCTGAGGAGACTCTGCATGAAGCAGAAGATCGTCTAGGTAACCTAGAATCGATATACCTCTTTGGCGCAGAAGTGCCAACATTGGGGCCAACACCTTTGTGAAGACCCGCGGAGCCGTGGCGAGACCGAAAGGTAACGCCACAAACTGATAGTGGTTCTCCTCTACGGAAAAGCGTAGAAAACGCTGATGTCCTGCGAAAATGGGAATGTGAAGATAGGCGTCCTTGATGTCTATGGACGCTAGGACATCCCCTGGATGCAGGAAGGCTGCTACCGTGCGAATGGACTCCATTCTGAATCTTCTTATGTTGACGAAAGAATTGAGTGCTCTTAAGTCCAGAATTGGACGCACTTTGCCCTCTTTCCTGGGTATTGTAAACAGGTTTGAATAAAACCCTTGAAACCGTTCTGTCCAAGGAACGTGGACTACCACTTCTTGTTGTAGTAAATCTGTGACTGCTCTCCGCAGATCTTCTAAACGATCTGCGGATAGTCGGATATTGGAAGGGAAGAATCACGCCGGTGGGAGAGATCGAAACTCGATCTTGTATCCTGACCTTATGACTTCGCAAACCCATTTGTCCGGGATTCTGGAAAGCCATGGATCCGGGAACCGGCGAAGACGTCCCCCCACCCCAGTTATGGGTGGGGGCGCACCTTCAGGCTTTGGATGGTTTATCTTCAGGTCTGGAGGGGGCGGGCTTTTGCTTGCCCGACCAACGACCCCTGACGCCTCCTGCAGGAGCTTTGGAGGACTTAGTTTTTTCACCCGCGGGACGAAAAAACCTCTTGTGAGCAGAAAAAGAAGGCCCTCGTCTTTGACGAGTTCCTCTACCTTTAAAATTTTGCGGTAAAAAGGTGCTTTTTCCACCGGTGAGATCCTTAATGATCTCATCTAAGTTGGCTCCAAATAGACGCTCTCCTGAAAAGGGGATATTGGCCAATGCTTTTTTGGAACCTTGGTCGGCTAACCAACCTTTTAGCCACAGTGTACGCCTGAGAACCACTGCTGAGACTGATGCTCGCGCCATTAATGGAGTGGCGTCTAACGCCGCATCACATACAAACTGTAACCCCTGTATCATTTGTTCCAACAAATCTGATACCGCCTGAGGGACTTCTTCTAAGTCCCGGCGTAACCACTTGGTCCATTCAGTTACAGCCTGCGAAACCAGACCAATAGCAATTATTGGTCTGAAAGCTGATCCAATCAAGGAAAACATGGTGCGAGACATAGCTGCTATCTTGCGATCCACTGGATCTTTAAAAGACGGAGCGTCTTCTAAAGGAATAACCGTGGCTTTATTCAATCTAGCAATAGGTGAATCCACCACAGGTGGTTCTGTCCATTTCTAAATAAGGGTTTCCTCAAACGGATAACGCCTGTCAATGCGTTTAAAAATATTAAAAGTGCGTTTTGGCAGACGCCATTCTTCTTCGATTGGATTGCCAAAACATTTGGGCAATGGAAAAACCTTCGCCACTTTGATGCGCTTTTTAGTCCCAAAAGGGATCTCAGTTTCAGCTATTTCTGATGGAATACCCTGTACCTTAAAATCTCTTGAACAGATATAATGAGTGCGTTTACCAACGCTTCCTCTCGGGCTATGGCGGATGCCGAAACATCCTCCTCACTGTCTGAAGAGACAGGACCCGAGACACCAATACCAGATGAAGTACCTGCAACTGCAGAAATAGGCTCAGAGTCTGAATCCGAGGTTTCAGATAATAAGGGGTTAGGCGGGGGTCGCTTTCTTGCGCCCTGTCCCTGACAAGCCACTTCCACCCGGGACACAAAAGTTTCCATAATAGCTGACAAAGATTCAATTGTCAATGGGGTGCTGGAGGATCCCGCAGACCCCTCGAGGGGATCCGGAGGAGATACATGAGTGGCAGGGTCCATGTTAATACAGGACACCTTTGCCAGCAAAACAAAAAAACTTTTTTTTTTTTTTTTTTTTTTTTGTGTCTCCCCCTAGCGCAATAGCGCCCCTCAGAGTACCTGCTTCTCGATCCCAGAGAGAGAGAGAGGGACCCCCAAGGCTCACCAACCGATGCAGTGCAGTTTCCAACAAACTGCAGTCAGCGTCTGTCTTACACAGACTGGAAGGAGCTGTTTGCTTTTTCCCGGGCAGAAGGCGTGGCTCCGCCCCCTGTGTACGCCTTCCGGCGTTCCCAGCCCTCCACGAGGTAGCTGGGCTCACAAAACATGGCCGCCCCCATAGAAGAGACATAAGACTCCAAAAACATGGCGGCCGGCGTGACCTGAGGACATACATGCATTCGGTCTACGGCAAAATGGCGGCGGACCGCCGATATCGTCTTCCCAGCACATCCACCTGCACTCTGCTAAGAGGTGACATATGGATCTACAGAGATACACTGCACATAAGGTAGGATTATACCTCCTATGTCTGCTGTAATGTTACAGTCTGCTGGGTAGAGTGTTAGCTCTTGAACCAAGTCCACTTCCCACAAACACATGCTGTATTACAAGGGGGACTTGTAAGTATCAGATATATACTGACCATATATGGAGGGGCCCATAATATATACTGCCTCATAATGAGGAAAAAAGGGAACGTTTACTCACCATACCGAACCGACAGGCACCCTCTCTTCACAATACCCTCTCCACCGGGGTGGGGGTTTGTGGACGCCTCGACTCTCTGGTACCTGGCGTCCAAGCGAGACTTTTAACTCGCAAAGTCAGTCCCTTTACTGGGACTCCGTCGCGGCCGACCCAGCGCACTGGTCTGCACCCGCTCGTAGGCAGAAACCGGGGTGACCACTGGATCTCAACATCCAGCCCGTCGCCCGGCCCCGCATACTTACTTGAATAT
Organism: Pelophylax lessonae; assembly: GCF_965119305.1. Classification (NCBI taxonomy): domain Eukaryota; kingdom Metazoa; phylum Chordata; class Amphibia; order Anura; family Ranidae; genus Pelophylax; species Pelophylax lessonae. Next base: position 268,438,231 of record NC_138771.1, on the reverse strand, counting down.
GTCGCGGCCGACCAAGCGCAATGCCATGGTCTGCGCGCGCTCGTAGGCCGGCTGGGGTGACCACAAGTGTCGCCCAGTCCGGCATTTTTGCTTGAAGATCTCACAGGAAAAAAACACTGGAGAAAACTACCTAAAAAATGTCTTTTTCTTAAAGAAAAAAAGTCTTGCCAGGACCAAAAGATCCCAGCAAGGAACTTAGGTCCTTACTCCTGACTAGACAGAAAAAAACTGATTCCCTGTAGCAGAGAGAGGGAGGATATACCCTCAGGGACTGCCCCTAAGGTGGAGCCAGAACGTTTTGTCATTCTGCCTAGTCCTACTCCTGCGGAGACAACATAACCCAGCTCTTGAGAATCAAGAAGACTACGTCTGTCAATGAGCGATAGAGAAAAGTGAATACACCCCTAAGTGCAAATGTCAAAATTGGGCCCAAAGTGTCAAAATTTTCTGTGGCCACCATTATTTTCCAGCACTGCCTTAACCCTCTTGGGCATGGAGTTTAGCAGAACGTCACAGGTTGCCACTGGAGTCCTCTTCCACGATGACAGAGACCTGTCAGATGTTAGATGAATGTTAGAGACATTGTGCTCCTCCACCTTCTGTTTTGAGGATGCCCCACGGTTACTCAATAGGGTTTACGTCTGGAGACATGCTTGGCCAGTCCATCACCTTTACCCTCAGCTTCTTTAGCAAGGCAATGGTCGTCTTGGAGGTGTGTTAGGGGTCGTTATGTTGGAATACTGCCCTTCGGCCCAGTCTCTGAATGGAGGGGCTCATGCTCTGCTTCAGTATGTCACAGTGCATGTTGGCATTCATGGTTCCCTCAATGAACTGTAGCTCCCCAGTGGTGGCAGCAGTCATGCAACCCCAGACCATGACACTCCCACCACCATGCTTGACTGTAGGCAAGACACTCTTGTCTTTGTACTCCTCACCTGCATGCCGCCACACACGCTTGACACCATCTGAACCAAATAAGTTTATCTTGGTCTCATCAGACCACAGGACATGGTTCCAGTAATCCATGTCTTTAGTCTGCTTGTCTTCAGCAAACGGTTTGCGTGCTTTCTTGTGCATCATCTTTAGAAGAGGCTTCCTTCTGGGACAACAGCCATGCAGATCAATTTGATAAAGACAGGCTGACCCCCCCCCCATCCCTTAAACCTCTGTAGCAATGCTGGCAGCACTCATACGTCTATTTCCCAAAGACAACCTCTGGATGATGCTGAGCATGTATACTCAACTTCTTTTGTCGACCATGGTGAGGCCTATTTCAGTGGAACCTGTCCTGTCCTGTTAAACCGCTGTATGGTCTTGGCCACTGTGCTGTAGCTCAGTTTCAGGGTCTTGGCAATCTTCTTATAGCCTAGGCCATATTTATGTAGAGCAACTATTCTTTTTTTTTTTTTCAGATCCTCAGAGAGTTCTTTGCCATGAGGTGCACATGACACCTGGGAGGGAAAATGGCTAATTGGGCCCAATTTGGGCATGTTCACTTAGGGGTGTACTCTCTTTTGTTGCCAGCGGTTTAGACATTAATGACTGTGTGTTGAGTTATTTTGAGGGGACAGCAAAGTTTCACTGTTATACAAGCTGTACACTCGCTACTTTACATTGTAGCAAAATGTAATTTCTTCAGTGTTGTCACATGAAAAGATATAATAAAATATTTAGAAAAATGTGAGTGGTGTACTCACTTTTGTGAGATACTCTATATCTGGCACTGCTTTGGGACATTCCATTCTTCTAATGATTTGGTTTCCTTCATCTTATTTCTAAATTGACTAAGAGACACAGCACTCACCCAGTTTTTTTTTCTGGTCTCCGTGTTGTTTCTATTACTGCCGGCTATTAAGTAAGCTGTGTCTTGCAAATTGTGGGTGGGGGGGGGGGGGGGTCTGGGGTTACCCAACAGGGGCCGAGATCAAGCCCATTTGTCTAATGATTTGGCTGTGTCCTTCAATGAACGCAGAGAAAAGGATTTGAGGGCGAGTACAAAAGTCCCTCAGCAGAGCTTCACCTCATTCACTAAACTCTGGGGAGAATCCCCCTGCAAATTGCAGCTTCCCTTGCATAGCAAAAACTTTTTCCTTTAGTCAATCTACCCAGTTGTTTCATAAACTAAACCGACAGCACAGATGAATAGAAGGCACCCACCCCAGCAGGAGACACTGATCAGAACTGATAGGCTGCTGGTTATCAGGCAAACCTATTTGACAGAAGTTGGTCCAGCTTCTGGAGAGCAGTTAGCTGTATACATGGGCCAAAAGTCAGCCGGTTCCTGCCGAACCGACTGCTGTTTGTTGGCCAATCTTTGACCTGTGTGTAGCCAGCTTTAGACTTTTCAGAGAATCAACCAGGTATGTAAACCAAAGATAAGATAGGGAAAAAAGGTGTCTGCTATTCATCAGGGCTGTACCTTTTATATGTAATATACAGATGGGAACATGGAAGCATTGTTCAGCTTAACTAATGCTAATACCAGGATCCTTTACAAATTGATTGTTAGGGATGCACCCTTTACTGAATATTTATGTGTTTGAAAAGAATGTATGCATATAATTAAATATAAAACATCAGTTTCCAAACTTGTAAACCTAAAAAAAATATGAAATTGTTAAAACTATCAGATTCCTAGACTTTTAACACCGTAAGTGTACATATTTAATGTACAAAAGTAAGGATCAGGTTTTTCATTAAAAAAATGATAAGAGTATGCAGTAACAAGCTATGTATCTACATGCTGTATCAACTTGCATACATTGTACTTTAGCTGTAACAAGCAGGCAGGTAAACCAACACACAAAAAGCAACACACAAAGGGATTCTATACCAAAAGTATCATGTTCTTAGAACATTTATCAGGTTTTTCCTGTAAAGATAACAAAATGTAATTACCAAAAGAAACAAGAAAACTATTGGCATTCTGTTTATCAGTATAAAAATATTACCTCTAGTTCTCTGAGAATTCCTGACTGGCCACAGGTTTCTAGATCCTCGAGTGCCTGAGACCAGAAAGTTTCCTCTTGGTCAGCTTCAGGGTCCTCTAGGCCTCCAGGAAACCTGACAAAGAATACATTTAAGGGAATGTATGATGTTTCTGTATAGGTTTCTTTGATTTATCTCAGGACAAAAAAACAATAATTTTTCCAATTTCTGGCTCCTGTCTAGACTTTGTTGGCAGGCCACAAACTTCTGTTCTGCACATATGGCAACATCTGGATTTTCAGTTTAAGAAAAAGTGAGCAGGCAATAAGAGACTGTCAATTTAAGGGTGTATTTACATCATGTGCTGTGAGACGGAGCTGGGCAGATTTGCCCAGTCCAGTCCAACAGCAACACAAGGCAAATTTCCTTTTCTTTTATCATGCCAGTTCACACTACGCCATTGTGAGGGTGTGCACTGAAAAAACACACAGCACTTTTTTTTAGCACAGCGTGGAGCAACAAAATCCACCATTTTTTGCTGGTATACAGCGAGTAAAACATGAAGAAATGTCACTTTTTAATAAAGTTCATTTAAAAAAAAAAAAAAGATAAAAGGAAACTCTTGATGAGCTGGAATCAGCACATCTGCACCACTATCATCCTACCGTAAACCAACAGTTGCTAATGTGAACAGGGTCTTTAAAAAAAAACTAAGGATGACCACACACCCTGCATCTAGGATGCACATTGTATTAAACATTTTATGCAAATAAAATGTATCAAACAAACAATAGTTCAATAACTATTACAGCTAAGCTTCCAAGACTAGAAACTTTGTGAACTGTTGAAAGCAATTATGTAGTTGGTTACATTTATGAAAGGAAGCTGTATATTACAGTCAATGAAACTTGTGAACAGAAGCTATAGGCTTTAAAGTCAGTGACATCAGTGAAAGAAACCTGCTGTATATATTTCACATTTGAAGAAGCTGTATATCTCAAAGGAAGTGTCATTGATGAAAGGAAGCTATGTATTTCCTAGTCGGTGACACCTGTGAGTGGAAGATGTGCATCTCCAAGGTAGTGGCAATGGTAAAAAGGAGCTGTATATTTCACAGTTGGTGACACCAGGAAAAGGAAGTTGCATATTGCAGTTGGTGACACCTGTGAAAGGAAACTATATATTTCACAGTCAGTGAATTCTGGGTAATGAGCTGTGATCAACCGGATACAAAATACACAGCTATGCTATTACATTTTTCTTTTAATGACAGTTTCAGGCTGACCACACAACCCATTGTTTTCAGGTAATTTCAACCAGTTCAGGATTGCAAAAATGTAATATTGGCAATTTTCTGCAAACAATTTCCATTTAAGATGGCCAAACCCATTGGTGGTCGCTTTTTGCAGCTGGCTGAGCCTGCTGTAGAGATAGGCAGGTAATTTTAATTTGCTTATTCATGCTACTGACATTTCTCCATTAGGTGATTCATCTCACAGTGCAGCAAACTAGCTGTGTGATACATTACATATGGTCAATATCGTGATACATATGTAAAGGGGGGGGGGTGTGGGGAGAGAAGGAAAGGAGTGGCCAGATTCATCCAATGCCATTGGTGTTAGAGAAGAACACAACTACTTACTTTAGTTTATTGCCCATTTTAGGTACATACGGCCAGGTCAGGGGACGGTAACCTAATTTCTGAGACCATTGGAAGGGAAACACCACAATTTATCAGTATGAAAACTGCTACATGACCACCTAAGATCATTTTTTGAGAGGTACAAGGACAAAGGGGAACCAGTAAATCCACTTTGCAGAATTTAGCCCATGACACATTTGAACTCAGAAATACTAAAGGTAGATTCCTGGATCTATTAGAAAACCTGGTTTGGGTTTTCTAATTACCATTGTTTCAAGCTACAGACATCCTAGAATGAGGCTGTATTACTTACCCACTGGCTACAGGCCTGTCCCACTCATCATCACTAAGGCCTGTGTCCTGGAAGTGATTATTAGCTGGTCTACTTAAAGGAGACAGACTGCCCTTCTGCTTGGGGCTCCTCCATTCAAATGCATTGAAACTGAATCCTGACGCTTGGAAGTTTGGACCTAGAAATTTACATAAAAATTGAAGAGAAAAATAATGAGCCCTCTTTCCAGACTACTACTTCTGCACTCTTCTTAAATTCCCCAGTTTCAATATCCCTTTACATTTTAACCACTTCTGGACCGGAAGGTTTTACCCCCTTAATGAACAGGCCATTTTTTGCGATACGGCACTGCATTACTTTAACAATTGCGACGCTGCTTTCTTTTGGGGGTATTTGATCACCTCTGCAATTTTTATTTTTTGCGCTATAAACAAAAAATAGCGACAATTCTGAAAAAAAAAAAAACAATATTTTTTACATTCTGCTATAAAACATTCCCCCAAAAAAAAATGCAAAAATATAGTTTTTTCATCATTTTAGGCCAATTTTTATTCTACTACATATTTTTAGTAGAAAAAATCCCAATAAAATCCCAAAAACATGCACTGTTGCTGTACTAATGATACTGGCAGAGAAGGGGTTAACACCAGGGGCGATCAAAGGATTAAATGTGGGGGTGCTAACTGTGTGAGGGATGGGCTTGCTGCATGAACACTGAACCTCTTATTTAGAAACACAGGATCCCTGTGTTCATCCGTGACATAACAGCGGTCTGCCGTGTTTACAACGATGGACCGCCATTCTGTCTCCACTGAGAGCCATCACGGGTGCTGGTACAAGTACGTTGTTTCGCGGGACAGAGCCGACCTGCCGCTGTAAAACTACGGCAGGTGGTTGGCAAGTGGGTATACTAGGACCTGATACAGTTTTTCCCATGATTGCGGAGTTAAACTGACATTTAGTGTATTACCAACAGAAACTCTTTTTGTATCCAGAAGACCCTGATATCACTAATGAAGGCACCAGCACAGAAGGCTAGAATAAAACACAAAGTACAGCGCACCAAGCTACAAGCAGATCACAGATCAGTGAAATAGGAATTATAGCCGACTGCTATCAGTTACAGTACTTGGCATTTAAACAAAAAAAAAAGAAAAAATTCCATTTAAGAAGGAAGTGTCTCCCCTATTCGCAAACAAAAACTGCAAATTCTTTTTTTTTTTTTCCTTCAGACACCAATCCTATCAGGGTAGAGTCTAGAGTAATTTAGCATATCTTTTTGTGAGACTGACTGTGATGCATTTCTTGACAAGTACGGTTACCATTACTCAGGGACATCATAAAATGATGCAGCTTTCAGCATCTAGCCATCAGTCTACTGTGGCAACTTTTTCAGAATGAAGTGACATTTCAGTTCTCCAGAACAATTTCACCAATGCTGTAATTTATCTAAGATGATATATGAGATAAGCTTAGCTATTGATGTTATTTACCTTGGCTTCCAAAAGCTGTGTCCACAGCAGAGCCATCCCAGGACTCCACTGCGCTATCCACACTTGGCACTGTGGTAGAGTAAATATCAGAAAGGTTGCTGGATTTCTGAGTGACAGGAGTGTCATCTTCCGTGTCACACAGCTCACTTACTCTGCTTGGTGATGTAAATGTCTTTGGACTTGTCGCTTAAAGACAAAAAATCAAAATAGACATGTTGAGTATAAGCTAAAAAAACAGTGCATACTGTATTTCTGTAGCAGAGAAAAACACCACTGAGATAAAACGAATAGTGTTTCAGCTGATTTGTGCAGGAATTAATCCATATAATTGTTCATAAAGCAAAATAATGTTTTTTGAATGCATGGTCGGTGGTCACACTAATCTTATTTCCTTACATTTAATGCTGTTTAAACAAACATTCACTAAATTATCCAAAATAAACTCAAATATTATTCCAATTTCTGTATTCCCAATGTTTAACTACTACCTGCCAGCAATCTGCTTATTAACAATCCTCAACACATTGCCTGGTGCTTAAAGGATAAGTTCACATTTACATAAAAAATGATTATTGCCCATCTTTTTGTAAGTAAAAAACAATGTGCATTCATTCTTTTTTAAAACAAGAGCCTGGAAAACATTGCACCCATGATCTGCATATCATTGGTGTAGTGTCAGGCTCCTGCACACACTGCCTGCAGCTTGGTTGTCTGTACCTCTGTATGGGGTGTCACTGCAGAGCTGTAGGCAGTGTGAATGAACTACAGGTGTGCTGATCGGTGCGCCTGCAGTTCACTCAAACTACAAGTATGTCTGCCGTAGTGGATGATGGTACTTGTAGTTTATTCATTCACAGAAAACTGTGAATGAAAGACGTGGCTATATGGGTGGAGCCCCGCACAGCCACTCTACTTTTAAAAAGTGACAGCGGATGTGGGGAGAGGGGGGGGGGGATAGGGGGAAGAAGGTGCAGGGAGCAGGAACATGTTACCGGTTTCACCCTAAAAACAGGTGGAACATGTAACATGTTCCAAATGTGAAATTATCCTTTAATATGTTTCTAAAAGTGCTATGTCAGAAAGACTAAACAGACAGTTCTCATTTCAAATGCTGTGATAAATACCAAAAAGGCATTTAATGCATTTATTAAACAGTAAATCAACTTACCATCATTCTGCTTCTTGATTTTCAAAGTGACAGTCTCCCCCGCCATTTGTAATAAATGAATGGCTTCACTCAAAGGTTTGCCTTTTAGACTGTTACTATTTATGGCTAGTATCCGATCCCCTATATGGATTGCTCCTGTCCTAAAATCAGAAAAAGTACAAAAAGTGCTAAATTAAAACCTTGAAATTTTTCCTTTAGGTTTGAGTAGACAGTGAAGGTGTTTAAACACCTTTACTGCTGTCGACAACCTTGGCAGGAATATCTTCCCGCAAGTGTAATCATACTGTGTAAAGATAGGTGCAAATGACAATTCCTTGTTCAGCTCTGGAGTGCACCCTATGTAAATTTATATGGAGAATTTGCAAGCATTATGGGGTCAGTGGCTCTCTAATGGATCTTCCATTGGAATATACAGAGAGACCACTTCAGAAAAAAAAAAGGGACCAGGAACTTTAGCTCAAAGCAGACCCCCTGGCTGTGACACAAGGAATAGAGGGGGGGATACCACCATGAGGATGGACCATACAAAGAAGCCAGCAGCAGAGCACACGGTACTCCACCAATAAAAAAACTCTGCTTAAAACAAAGGTAATTTACAACACTAATTATAAAGGTTTGTATGACAAATAGATGTAAACAGGGAATATTTCATTTGATAATTTACTCTTCTTTGATGTATTAGATAAGTACTGTTCTCAAGGATAATTTTTGGTATTCTGTCTAGCATTAGAGAAATTATTGGCTGGAGCCTCTTCTTATAAGATCTCTTTAATTAAGTCATTACTACCAGCAGGTGAACACATTCAATTAACTTGTGATAATCATAGCTCATCAGCTCTGTACAAATAGCCCTATGAAAAAATCAATAAAATAAAAAGCTTCATCTTTACGCAAAGAAAGCAGACGACAGCTTTGGCCAATTCTATGACATCTCTAAAGAATGTCAAACATTTATTTGTGAGGAATTTTAAGGGCACTGTAGAATCTGCTTTAATTGATACAGATTATTACATGTATCTATACAAAGTCACCATATTATGAAGACCTTTATAGCACAGTGACAGCTTGTCATACAGCACGTCATCCACTTGGTCGTACAAGCACCTACGACCATTAGATGTCTCCCCACAATCAACAAGGCTGAGTGCTTTTGGGAAGTACAGCCATGGCCAAAAGTTTTAAGAATGATACAAATAATAATTTTCACAAAGTCTGCTGCCTCCGTTTTTATGATGGCAGTTTGCATATACTCAGATGAATTGCAAAGTCCCTCTTTGTCATGAAAATGAACCTAATCCCATAAAAAAATAAGTTTCCACTTAATTTGTGAAGAAGGCTTCAGGGTGTCCAAGAAAGTCCAGCAAGTGCCAGGACCATCTCCTACAGTTGATTCAGCTGCAGGATGGGTCATCACCAGTGCAGAGCTTGCTCAGGAATGGCAGCAGGCAGGTGTGAGTGCATCTGCATGCACAGTGAGGCGAAGACTTTTGAAGGATGGTCTGGTGTCAAGAAGGGCAGCAAAGAAGCCACTTCTCTCCAGGAAAAACATCAGGAACAGACTGATGTTCTGCAAAAGGTACAGAGATTGGACTGCTGAGGACTAGGATAAAGTCATTTTCTCTGATGAATCCCCTTTCCGATTGTTTGGGGCATCCGCAAAAACCCTTGTCCGGAGAAGAAAAGGTAAGCGCTACCATCAGTGTACATACTGTGTCATGCCAACAGTAAAGCAACCTGAGATCGATCATGTGTGAGGTTGCTTCTCAGCCAAGGGTGTGGGATCACTCACAATGTTGCCTAAGAACACAGCCATGAATAAAGAATGGTACAAAAACTTCCTCCAAGAACAACTTCTCTCAACCATCCAAGAACAGTTTGGTGACTAACAATGTCTTTTCCAGCATGATGGAGCACCGTGCCATAAGGCAAAAGTGACATGTAAGTGGCCTGGGGAACAAAACATGGAAATTTTGGGTCCATGGGCAGGAAACTCCCCAGACCTTAATCCCATTGAGAACTTGTGGTCAATCCTCAAGCGGCAGGTGAACAAAAAAACCCCCCCACAAATTCTGACAAACTCCAAGCATTGATTATGCAAGAATGGGCAGCCATCAGTCTGGATGTGGCCCAGATGTTGATTGACAGCATGCCAGGGCGAATTTCAGAAGTCTTGAAAAAGAAGGAGCAACACTGCAAATATTTACTCTTTGCATAAACTTAATGTAATGGTGAATAAAAGCCTTTGACACTTCTAAAATGCTTGTAATTATACTTCAGTATATCATAGTAACATCTGACAAAAAGATCTAAAAACACTGAAGCAGCAGACTTTGTGAAAATTAATATTTGTGTCATTCTCAAAACTTTTGGCAACGGCTGTATGTAGCAAATTTGGCAGATACTGCCGGTCAACAAAATTCCAGGGAAATGCCCTTGCACAAGAAAGCTAATGTTCTCATCCCATGCTACTTAGCACAGTAATATGAGTAAATGTGTAAAAATATTACCTGTATTTGGCCTCTTAACAGGTTCTGAGCTTAGCCATATAAAGAGTTTGGCCTCACCCAATCCAGGTTCGTATATCCAACTCAGGATTCCGAAAATACAAAATTAATAAGGCAGGCTATATCTTCCTTGTAAGCTAATAATGTGATGCTGGTCAGCAATCCCCCCCCCCCCCCCCAGCGCTTTACAAAGATTTCCATGTATCCCTTAACAGATGTCAGAAGAATTGGGTGCAACATGAATCATTGATTTTGATTTCTTAATGCATTCTATCCATATTTAAAAATTGCAGTTCCAGAATATAATTTAGAGATGGAATACATATGGCAGCTCCACAATATAATTTACAGATGGAATCTAAGGGCCAGACAGGTATGCATTGCCATCTAGTGTTTTTTTGTGTGATCCTCCTCAACCAATCAGTATTATTACTTAAGTGTGAGATAATATTGGAGCACCTGGAAGGAGCCCAGACAAACATGAGCAAGAAAAGATATATCCATACAGATCCTGCTCTAGTCAGGTCTGAACTTGATGCACAGCTGTGTAATCTTTTTTATATTATTTTGTAGTAAGCATGCTGGAGAAAGCCCTTACCGCTCTGCCAGTCCACCTTTAGTAAGGCTTGAGATTATAATAGGATCAAAAGGCTCTTCAGTGCCAGAAATGGTAATTCCCAAAGGCCCTCCATACCTCTTCAGTTCCACAGTATAAATGATAGATCCAGAGCTTTCCTGTTCATCTACAAGTATAAAGATGGTGCCTTGGAATCAATGCAGAGATCATTCTTAATTAAATGCAGACTTAGGAGATTAACTGCATTGCATCTTTATTAGTCAATGTGGCATGACAGTGCATGGCTGCCAGACATTTAGGATTACTAGGGCGAAGCATATTTTCCACACCAGAGAATCTGGCAACCATTTAGTCATTAAGTTGCTGACTTTTTTATTTTAATTTGTAGATAAGCAATGCAGAAATATGCATTTAACTCTTGTATTTAATATCCTATGAAATGCTTGCTACAAAGGAACAGTCATTCTGTGACCTTCATGGATATGTGAATGAATGCAATCATAAGTTGCATGCCTTAAACAGAAATTACAGAAATTAAAAAAGGAAAGATCACAACAGTCACTACACTGCTGCTAATAAAAAGCTTGTTAACATTTACAAAATTAACATTTTCTTAATTATATAAAGTACAACTAAAGGCCCCTGTATGACAGTTTAAACAAGTACTAAATCCCAGTTAATATATAATGCATAACTATTTTTTTTTCAAATACAATTAACATTTTGATATTGTGACCTCTTTACAATAGATATACAGTGTTACATTAAATTAATTCAGATCTACAGTGTTAGTTAACACAGTTTATAGCTTCTGTTCATAGTAATAGTTTTCCATTCCAGACAGTACATTTCAATGTTTAATAAACACAATTTAGGTATTTAAACCTATCCTCTGAAGTCGTGTATGAGTACTGTATGGCGTTTACTTCTTTCTTTTTAAGAGAAACAACCTATAAACTACTACCCATTTCAGTGTTTGCATAGATTGAGACACAGATGCATGTTACTATTTTGTATCTGGTTCAACTTGTAACATTGTAGAACAAGGCTCGGTTCACACTGGGGCGACGAGTGGCGCTATATTCAGTGCAATGGAACTGTTATAATCGGAGCGACACAATTTGCTCCGACTTCGAAAAAAGGTTCCTGCACTACTTGGGGGTGAATTCAGAGCAGCTTGCATTGACTTCTATTAAAGTCGTGCTGTACGAGGGGGCTTTAGAGTCGGGCAACTTTGAAGCCACCCCAGTGTGAACCGAGCCTTACAGTCACAATTAATTTGTCAGTCACCAATGGGTTTTGACAGTATTTTTATTGGAGAAGTTGTTAGATAATGGACAGAGTGGCCAGTCCAGGTACAGATAGCCATGGATCCCATAGTTTAGTAAATGTATTTGGACATTCCCTGTGTTGAAAGATCAGCTTTTCCCTGGCTAAGATGGAACTGATTTGGTGTTGCCATTCTTCATAGGTAGGGGTATGGGGGATAAACACTTTCGGGATATCAGCATGGGGGCTAGAATAGAAATAGAAGTCTACAGAGGCTAGGATTTCTGGGAGGCATGATCAATTGCCCCCAGTATACAGAGTATAGTATCTATTTGCTAGAGTTCTTCTGAAATGATGTCTATGGCATTATGTGACAGCTTCCCAATTAAAGGAATATGTGTCAATTAAAAATGTTGGGACTTAACTTAACTTGCATAGTCAGAATATGTCATAAAATCTTTCATTACTTTCCCTGACTGAGCCAAATTATCCTTCATTTGTGTCTCACATGCTCCCCTCCCAGACACTGCAGCTGACAGTAGGCGGGTTTCAGCAACAAAGGCAGTGGTGTCATTTCTGAAAGCAGTGGGCAGGACTCGGTGTGACCAGGTGTTTGACAAGCTACAGACCTGTGAACCAGCAGTGGCAATGCTGATAACCACAATTACTGCAACATCTTTTTACCACTGTAGGGCAGCATTGTAGTGCCCATTTAGTTCTGAATTCAGCAGCAGTGCAACAAAAATGAGAAAAAGAAAAAACAAATAAGCCTCCCCCCCCCCCCCCCCCCACTACAATTAAACATATAGTGAGGGAAACAAGTATTTGATCCCCTGCTGATTTTGTACGGTTGCCCACTGAAAAAGAAATGATCAGTCTATAATTTTATTGGTAGGTTTATTTTAACAGTGAGACACAGAATAACAACAGAAAAATCCAGAAAAACGCATTTGAAAAAAGTTATAAATTGATTTACATTTTAATGAGTGAAATAAGTATTTGATTCCGCAAGATGTCTGGCTCCCATGTGTCTTCTATACAGATAACGAGCTGAGATTAGGAGCACTCTCAAAGGGGTTGCTCCTAATCTTAGCCTATTACCTGTATAAAAGACAACTGTCCACACAAGAAATCAATTAGATTCCAATCACTCCACCATAGCCAAGACCATAGAGCTGTCCAAGGATGTCAGAGACAAGAATGTAGACCTACACAAGGCTGTAATGGGCTACAAGGCTATCGTCAAGCAGCTTGGTGAGAGCCTGACAACAGTTAATGCGATTATTCGCAAATGGAAGAAACACAAAATAACTGTTAATCTCCCTCAATCTGGGGCTCTATGCAAAAATTCACCTTGTAGAGTTTCTATGATCAGGAGAACAGTGAGGAATCAGCCCAGAACTACATGTGAGAATCTTGTCAATGATCTCAAGGCAGCTGGGACCATAGTCCCCAAGAAAACAATTGGTAACCCACTACGCTGTGAAGGGCTTGCGGGCCCCCTGCTCAAGAAAACACATGTACAGGCCCGTATGAAGTTTGCTAATGAACATCTGAATTATTCAGAGGAGAACTGGATGAAAGTGTTGTGATCAGATGGAGAAGGAAAACTTATGGTTTGGGGGTGTTTTTCTGCTAAGGGGACAGGACAACTTCCTTGCATCATAGGGACGATGAACGGGTCCATGTAATGTCAAATCTTGGGTGAGAACCTCTTTCCTTCAGCCAGAGAATTGAAAAATTGGATTTTTGTACTTACCGTAAAATCCATTTCTCTGAGTTCATTGACGGACACAGGGCTCCATAAATCATAACTACTGGGTCATAGTGCCTCCTCCAGGAGTAGGACTAGGCAGAACAAAAAACACCTGGCTACACCCATTGGTCATCCTCAGCTTTGTATATAACCCTCTCTCTGCTCTAGGTAATCAGTTTAGTAGCAAGCAGTATTAGAAGTATCAGAACTCCATACAGGGGTGGGTGCTGTGTCCCTCGATGAACTCAGAGAAATGGATTTTATGGTAAGTACAAAAATCCCATTTTCTCTTTCGTTCATCAACAGACATGGCGCGCCATAAATTATAACTACTGGGATGTCCAAAAGCAGTGCCAAAAGGAAAATAAGAGGTGGGGAAAATAACCCAAGGCTAAATATAAGAGCCCCTAACTAGGTCACAGGAGACCCCATGCGAAAAATAGAGGTTTGAACAAAATTAGCCCTCAAGAGGGAACAGCCCCTCTTAAACAGCAGCCTGCAAAACTATGCAGCCAAAAGAAGCATCCGCAGATGCCAAAGTATCTACCTTACAGAATTTTGTAAAGGTATGCACCGACGACCAAGTGGCCACCTTGCAAACTTGCGATATTGATGCCTGATGACGAAAGGCCCAAGAAGCACTCAGCGCTCCAAGTAGAATGTGCCATGACAGGGAAAGGTGGAATCTGACCTTTAATAGAATAGGCCTGGGTCACTGTCTGTCTGATCCATCTGGAGATGGTAGCCGAAGAAGCGGTCAGCCCTTTTCTTAGTCCGTCCGTAACCACAAAAAGTGAGTCTGACCTCTGAAAAGACTCAGTAGCTGCCAGATACACCCGAATCGCACGAACCACATCCAAGGTATGCAAAGCAAGTTCCTTGGGATGAGCCGGCTTGGGACACAAGGAAGGCAACACAATGTCCTCATTCAAATGGAAGTCAGAGACAACTTTGGGCAGGAATGATGGACAGGGACGAAGAACCACTTTATCCCTATAGACCACTAAATAGGGACTGCGGTAGGATAATGACGCCAACTCTGATACCCTGCAGGCTGAGGTAAAAGCCACCAATGTCACTTTCTAGGATAACACAGGCAAGGGAATCTCCCGTATAGTCTCAAATGGAGGTTTCTGGAGAACCGAAAGTACTAAATTTAAATCCCATGGCGGCAAAACAGACTGTACAGGTGGAGCCACATGTCGATCCCTCTGAATGAAGGTAAGAAAGGTTAAGATCTGAGCCACAGAAAAGGATCGAGGATGAGCGCCAATCGACTCACACCAAGAAATGTATGCTCTCCACGTACAATGGTATGTCTTGCTGGAAGATGACTTCCTCGCCTTCACCATAGTAGAGATCACTGATCCAGACAGACCTCTATCCCTCAGTTGTGAAAGCTCCAAAAAACAATAAGGTGTGACCACCCTCCTCCTGCGCTTGGTATCCAGGCCCCTCGACCACACTCCTCCCGGGACTCACAACTGGCTTCTTAGATGGCTTAGGTCTTGCTGCCCATAACGGACTGGGGTAGTCCACCGGTACTGAAAGCAAAGAAACAAAAAAGGGCGCACCGACCTAGCGCATTATCCTCAATAGAAGGCTTTATTAAAGTAACATTAAAAAATGGCTACTCACAGACGTAGATAAAATAAATCATATCAAGCTCAATTGCTCAAACGTCCGGGTGTAGTCCATACAATCGTTCATAACTGATGAGTTGACGGCTGACGCGTTTCGAGGCCCAGCCTCTTCCTCAGAGCCACTGTGTCATGGCTTTCTCCTTGGTTTATGTAGTGATGTACTGATCCAGTCCCTACCCCTAAGTGGGAGTGTCTCTTCCCCCGGGGGAGTGGCTAGAGTACTACAGCTCTTCCTCTCATGACCTCACTTATTAGTGGTATATAGTGACATAAATCAATCATGCTGATACAAAACAATGCTAAACATATATGCTAAAAATGTATATGTATACATATAGTTAAAATCATGTGCATGAAAATAGGATTAAAATGTAATATAATAAAAGTAAAAAACCATATACATAAAAAACCATATACATAAAAACTACCATGAGCAGATATCACAGACTGATGGAGTTGCTTGCTGAGTGCATATAGAGACACTGTAGGGGCTCCCTGAACTGACAATGGAGGGCAGCTAATGTGATCACTATTGGTAATACTCCCCATAATTTTCCTTTTTTACCTTTGCTGGTCTGCTGTGGTCTGGGCCATAGTCTCACCCACTCCTCTCCATACAATCCCCAAATTCTTTCATCATACAGGAGAGGGAGGGGGGGCGTGGAGAAGATCTGCACCAAACAGGAGGAGTCAAAACGGGGGTGGGGAGCCGATCGATCATTATACACCGGCTCCCGGCTCCGTAGAATGCTAATAGAGGGAGGACTCATGCGGAATATGGAGCCGATCGGTCATTACATGCCGATCACCGGCTCCGTGGAACGCACGCCGTTACATGGCTTCCGGGTTACCGCGATGCGTTCCAGCTGTCGTCACTTCCGCTAACATCACTTCCGCTGACGTCACTTCCCATGAATGGAGATGCTACGTACAGCGAGGTAGTTCGTCTCCATGGTGACCCTCCCTGGCCCTCCATTGGTCCAACGAGCACCAGCACCGCCCCTACTGCACAGCACCATATCCTAATAGATTACATATGAACGATTCCAGTAATCCTATATTTTAGCCTCAATTGTAGCACTGTCCCTTATTCTAGGACCTCCACCCTTAATATGGAACCATTTAAAACCACAATACGTCTCTAATGGACTCGAGAGGATTGTATATGGATATATGTATATTTTACTTGCTTCCTCTTACTATTAGTACTATTGTGGTCCTAGTGCATACATGTGGTGGCGCGCATGATACATACGTACAAGGATCCACACCGGCCATGTGATCACATGCCCATATGCACACACACATGCACGCAGCACCACATATGCACAATATGCATATAGGATGGACAGAGCCCTTCTCTACGTTAATCTGAGTCCAAAAACCGTTGATATGAACACGTGTATAAGAATATGCTGCACTATATATCTAGATAAATGCTCAATATGGTCACGATATAAAACCGACAATTAAAATCAATATAAAGAGTAATTGATAGCTGAGAGGAATGTGTAGGTGTACATATATACCTTCCTTTTGAGGGTTGACCCGAGGATTGACTTTTCCGTCTCTCCAGGGGAAAAGACCCGTCCTCAAGTCTGGGTGAACCGATATCATCATTCACTGATAGTCACAGGTTCCCGCTAAACCTGCGACTATACGGCTGTTTGCAAACTGGATGGGACCATGTCCTACAATATATTTCCGAGACTCCAGAACAACATCCATGGATGCCGCTCCGGAGACTCGAACTAGAACATGATCCTGATTCAATTTAGAAAATTGAATCTAGATCATGTTTTTTTATCCTTAGAACCGATATCAAAAAGCAGAGAAGGAACAGACCGAATGTAGGGTGCCCACGGCACAGGCTATCCAACGGGCCCGGCATCCGACCTGAACATGTGGAAATGTGTATGGGGATCAATAGAGCCATCAGACTCAGTGTACCCATTGTCCTTACAGAACCCCATGGATCTCTAGATCCTCATTAATGCCCCCTGGTGCTAAAGTCCCCAGAGAGAAGATCCAGTATGTTTCTCTCTTGCAGAGTTTCTGGAATCTCACCCCATCATCCTGGTCCTTACTGATGGCTTCGATCCCAAACACCCTTAGCCCTGTAGGGTCTCCATCATGGAACTGGCAAAAGTGGCGGGGTACCGAGTAGTTGTTACGATCTCTCGGTCCCTCCTTGGTCTTTTTGTTGAGTATGCTACACTTGTGCTCCCCGAATCTTACTCTCAGGGGTCGTATGGTACGTCCGATGTATAGTAGACCACATGGGCAGATTAGGGCATATATAAGGTAGCTTGTGCCACAATTAATGAATTGTTTGATCACGTGGCTTCGCCCGTCTGTCCCAGCTACTTCCTTCTTCCGATGCCACATGAAGGAGCAGGCCCCACAATTTTTGACCCCACACCTAAAGTTTCCCTTCTGGTCAAAGGCTGAGAACCACGGGTTAGATGTAGGTACCCCTCGAGAGATTTTAGGTTTACGAACCCTACTGGGTGCGATTTGGCTCCTCAAGTCTTTTGGCTTCCTAAACACTATTTCTGGTCTTTGTGGCAATACACTTCCCAAGACTGGATCTTGTTTAAGAATTTTCCAATTGCGCTGTATCACGCGTTGGATGTCAAAGGCTTTGTTACTGTAGACAGTACTGAACCTGACTGACCCTGTGCTAGTAACCTTGGGGGGCTTTTTCTTGGAGTTGCTGGTATGCTGGAGGCTATCTATCGGAGATGGGTGTTCGGCCAAGAGGTCACTCCCATACATTAACCAATATTTAACATATGCCTCCTCAATATGTTCTGCTTTATAGCCCTTCTCGACAAATCTTTCTTTAAGGATTGTACCTTGTTCTTCGTAGTCAGTCCTTTTGGTACAGGTCCTGTGTAATCTACAGAACTGCCCGAAGGGGATATTTCTTATCCATCTGGGATGGTGATTGCTAGTTGCATGGAGGTAGGCATTACCCCCACTCGGCTTGAAATGAGTTTTGGAGACTATGTTTCCATCGGAGTCTGCTCGCAGTTCTAGATCTAAAAAGACTAAGCGGGTTTCATCAATTACCTGAGTAAAAACAATCCCGAACGGGTTATTCGTACAATGTTGTACAAAGCCTGCCAGATCCTCCTTTGTGCCATCCCAAATGATGAGTATATCGTCGATGTACCTGGCGTACAAGGCTAAATTCGCCCTGAAGGGATTGTTCTTCCAAATGAATAGGTCCTCCCAGTACCCCATAAAAAGATTGGCATAGCTGGGAGCGAACCTAGCCCCCATTGCTGTTCCTCTAATCTGCCTGTAGTATTCCCCTACGTATGAAAAATAATTGTGGTTCAACACATAGTTGATGGAGTCAACTATAAATGTTGTTTGAAGGGGATGCAAGTTGCTGAGGCTCAGGTAATGTTCAACCGCCTTCAGGCCATAAATGTGTTCAATGGACGTATACAATGAGGACACATCCAAGGACAGCCATTTGTATCGAGGAGACCATTTCATTGGAGTCAGAATCTCCAGCATATGACTCGAGTCCCTAACATAGGATGGAAGAGTCACCACCAGATCTTGCAGGAAATGGTCTATGTAACAGCCTAAGTTACTAGTTAGGCTGTCAATGCCAGCTATTATCGGCCTACCAGGGGGGTTCTCTAGGTCCTTGTGGACCTTGGGAATGTGGTAAAAATGTGGGGTTTTTGGGTGTTGCTTAAATAGAAAGTGATATTCATTCTTTGTAATCACTTTATTTCCCAACGCGTTGTCCAACAGTAGTTTCAATGATGTTATATACTCCACTAGAGGATCCTTCTTCAGCTTCTCGTACGTCTCTTGATCATTCAAGAGTCTGTAGGCCTCTGCCAAGTATGCAGATCGATCCTGTATGACCAGGCCCCCTCCCTTATCGGCCTGCCTGATAATAATCTCCTCATTGTTTTTCAAACTCTTAATTGTGTCCGTCATACTTTCGCCCGTTTCGGATCCCTTTGCTTGATGATTTTGCTTTTTGAGCATCCCATTCTTATTCTGACAGACCTGTTTGATTTCCTCCAACACCACTTCATAGAATGTAGGTATGAAGTTGCCCTTTGCCCAATGAGGGAAAAAGCAAGACTTGGGTTTAAAGGGGGTGTGTATCAGGTCTGTCAGAATAAGAATGGGATGCTCAAAAAGCAAAATCATCAAGCAAAGGGATCCGAAACGGGCGAAAGTATGACGGACACAATTAAGAGTTTGAAAAACAATGAGGAGATTATTATCAGGCAGGCCGATAAGGGAGGGGGCCTGGTCATACAGGATCGATCTGCATACTTGGCAGAGGCCTACAGACTCTTGAATGATCAAGAGACGTACGAGAAGCTGAAGAAGGATCCTCTAGTGGAGTATATAACATCATTGAAACTACTGTTGGACAACGCGTTGGGAAATAAAGTGATTACAAAGAATGAATATCACTTTCTATTTAAGCAACACCCAAAAACCCCACATTTTTACCACATTCCCAAGGTCCACAAGGACCTAGAGAACCCCCCTGGTAGGCCGATAATAGCTGGCATTGACAGCCTAACTAGTAACTTAGGCTGTTACATAGACCATTTCCTGCAAGATCTGGTGGTGACTCTTCCATCCTATGTTAGGGACTCGAGTCATATGCTGGAGATTCTGACTCCAATGAAATGGTCTCCTCGATACAAATGGCTGTCCTTGGATGTGTCCTCATTGTATACGTCCATTGAACACATTTATGGCCTGAAGGCGGTTGAACATTACCTGAGCCTCAGCAACTTGCATCCCCTTCAAACAACATTTATAGTTGACTCCATCAACTATGTGTTGAACCACAATTATTTTTCATACGTAGGGGAATACTACAGGCAGATTAGAGGAACAGCAATGGGGGCTAGGTTCGCTCCCAGCTATGCCAATCTTTTTATGGGGTACTGGGAGGACCTATTCATTTGGAAGAACAATCCCTTCAGGGCGAATTTAGCCTTGTACGCCAGGTACATCGACGATATACTCATCATTTGGGATGGCACAAAGGAGGATCTGGCAGGCTTTGTACAACATTGTACGAATAACCCGTTCGGGATTGTTTTTACTCAGGTAATTGATGAAACCCGCTTAGTCTTTTTAGATCTAGAACTGCGAGCAGACTCCGATGGAAACATAGTCTCCAAAACTCATTTCAAGCCGAGTGGGGGTAATGCCTACCTCCATGCAACTAGCAATCACCATCCCAGATGGATAAGAAATATCCCCTTCGGGCAGTTCTGTAGATTACACAGGACCTGTACCAAAAGGACTGACTACGAAGAACAAGGTACAATCCTTAAAGAAAGATTTGTCGAGAAGGGCTATAAAGCAGAACATATTGAGGAGGCATATGTTAAATATTGGTTAATGTATGGGAGTGACCTCTTGGCCGAACACCCATCTCCGATAGATAGCCTCCAGCATACCAGCAACTCCAAGAAAAAGCCCCCCAAGGTTACTAGCACAGGGTCAGTCAGGTTCAGTACTGTCTACAGTAACAAAGCCTTTGACATCCAACGCGTGATACAGCGCAATTGGAAAATTCTTAAAACAAGATCCAGTCTTGGGAAGTGTATTGCCACAAAGACCAGAAATAGTGTTTAGGAAGCCAAAAGACTTGAGGAGCCAAATCGCACCCAGTAGGGTTCGTAAACCTAAAATCTCTCGAGGGGTACCTACATCTAACCCGTGGTTCTCAGCCTTTGACCAGAAGGGAAACTTTAGGTGTGGGGTCAAAAATTGTGGGGCCTGCTCCTTCATGTGGCATCGGAAGAAGGAAGTAGCTGGGACAGACGGGCGAAGCCACGTGATCAAACAATTCATTAATTGTGGCACAAGCTACCTTATATATGCCCTAATCTGCCCATGTGGTCTACTATACATCGGACGTACCATACGACCCCTGAGAGTAAGATTCGGGGAGCACAAGTGTAGCATACTCAACAAAAAGACCAAGGAGGGACCGAGAGATCGTAACAACTACTCGGTACCCCGCCACTTTTGCCAGTTCCATGATGGAGACCCTACAGGGCTAAGGGTGTTTGGGATCGAAGCCATCAGTAAGGACCAGGATGATGGGGTGAGATTCCAGAAACTCTGCAAGAGAGAAACATACTGGATCTTCTCTCTGGGGACTTTAGCACCAGGGGGCATTAATGAGGATCTAGAGATCCATGGGGTTCTGTAAGGACAATGGGTACACTGAGTCTGATGGCTCTATTGATCCCCATACACATTTCCACATGTTCAGGTCGGATGCCGGGCCCGTTGGATAGCCTGTGCCGTGGGCACCCTACATTCGGTCTGTTCCTTCTCTGCTTTTTGATATCGGTTCTAAGGATAAAAAAACATGATCTAGATTCAATTTTCTAAATTGAATCAGGATCATGTTCTAGTTCGAGTCTCCGGAGCGGCATCCATGGATGTTGTTCTGGAGTCTCGGAAATATATTGTAGGACATGGTCCCATCCAGTTTGCAAACAGCCGTATAGTCGCAGGTTTAGCGGGAACCTGTGACTATCAGTGAATGATGATATCGGTTCACCCAGACTTGAGGACGGGTCTTTTCCCCTGGAGAGACGGAAAAGTCAATCCTCGGGTCAACCCTCAAAAGGAAGGTATATATGTACACCTACACATTCCTCTCAGCTATCAATTACTCTTTATATTGATTTTAATTGTCGGTTTTATATCGTGACCATATTGAGCATTTATCTAGATATATAGTGCAGCATATTCTTATACACGTGTTCATATCAACGGTTTTTGGACTCAGATTAACGTAGAGAAGGGCTCTGTCCATCCTATATGCATATTGTGCATATGTGGTGCTGCGTGCATGTGTGTGTGCATATGGGCATGTGATCACATGGCCGGTGTGGATCCTTGTACGTATGTATCATGCGCGCCACCACATGTATGCACTAGGACCACAATAGTACTAATAGTAAGAGGAAGCAAGTAAAATATACATATATCCATATACAATCCTCTCGAGTCCATTAGAGACGTATTGTGGTTTTAAATGGTTCCATATTAAGGGTGGAGGTCCTAGAATAAGGGACAGTGCTACAATTGAGGCTAAAATATAGGATTACTGGAATCGTTCATATGTAATCTATTAGGATATGGTGCTGTGCAGTAGGGGCGGTGCTGGTGCTCGTTGGACCAATGGAGGGCCAGGGAGGGTCACCATGGAGACGAACTACCTCGCTGTACGTAGCATCTCCATTCATGGGAAGTGACGTCAGCGGAAGTGATGTTAGCGGAAGTGACGACAGCTGGAACGCATCGCGGTAACCCGGAAGCCATGTAACGGCGTGCGTTCCACGGAGCCGGTGATCGGCATGTAATGACCGATCGGCTCCATATTCCGCATGAGTCCTCCCTCTATTAGCATTCTACGGAGCCGGGAGCCGGTGTATAATGATCGATCGGCTCCCCACCCCCGTTTTGACTCCCCCTGTTTGGTGCAGATCTTCTCCACGCCCCCCCTCCCTCTCCTGTATGATGAAAGAATTTGGGGATTGTATGGAGAGGAGTGGGTGAGACTATGGCCCAGACCACAGCAGACCAGCAAAGGTAAAAAAGGAAAATTATGGGGAGTATTACCAATAGTGATCACATTAGCTGCCCTCCATTGTCAGTTCAGGGAGCCCCTACAGTGTCTCTATATGCACTCAGCAAGCAACTCCATCAGTCTGTGATATCTGCTCATGGTAGTTTTTATGTATATGGTTTTTTATGTATATGGTTTTTTACTTTTATTATATTACATTTTAATCCTATTTTCATGCACATGATTTTAACTATATGTATACATATACATTTTTAGCATATATGTTTAGCATTGTTTTGTATCAGCATGATTGATTTATGTCACTATATACCACTAATAAGTGAGGTCATGAGAGGAAGAGCTGTAGTACTCTAGCCACTCCCCCGGGGGAAGAGACACTCCCACTTAGGGGTAGGGACTGGATCAGTACATCACTACATAAACCAAGGAGAAAGCCATGACACAGTGGCTCTGAGGAAGAGGCTGGGCCTCGAAACGCGTCAGCCGTCAACTCATCAGTTATGAACGATTGTATGGACTACACCCGGACGTTTGAGCAATTGAGCTTGATATGATTTATTTTATCTACGTCTATGAGTAGCCATTTTTTAATGTTACTTTAATAAAGCCTTCTATTGAGGATAATGCGCTAGGTCGGTGCGCCCTTTTTTGTTTCTTTGCTTTCTCTATCCCTCAGTACCTGGCTTTCAATATTAACAAAAAGGACAAAGAAGAAAATGGGACTTTAAAGGTAGCCACTAATAACCCCATGGAAGAACCCCATGGAAGAATTCAAGTATTAATACAATAAAAATTAATTTTATTTAAACACCATTAAAAAATCATACTAAAATCAATTCATAAATGTATGAAAATACACAAAAATACAAAACAATACTTGAGTTCTTCCATGGGGTTATTAGTGGCTACCTTTAAAGTCCCATTTTCTTCCTCGTCCTTTTTGTTAATATCATATAGGGATGCGGAGCCACAGTAATTTAAGTCCTGTCTAAGCCATTAAAACCAGCGACTGTAAAGCAGGATTGGTAGATCCAGCCCTTGGGACAATTGGTCTTCTCTGAGAGGAAGCCCCCAAGGGAAGTTTATGGCTACCAGACTGATTGGAAGATCATCGCCCTTGATTCCTCGCAGGAATTGCGGGAGAAGCCTGAGCGGAGGTTGATACTGGCCTTACTGTGGCCCTTGGATGCCTGCGGCATCTGCCAGAGGAACCCGTAATCTCCTAACGAACTTCGGTATCCTCCTGTGGAACCGAACCTGCTAAAAGGAGCTGCATATGTAGGACTGTGCAAGCAGAACTGTCTTGAAGGTGGATGCAAAATGGGAGAGAGAACTATCTGTGACAGCAGCTGGTGAATCCTGGCCTGCGGTTCCTGAAGTTTATCCAGAGGAAGGACCACCCTGGTCAGAATTAGAATCAGACCTAGGTAAATCAATTCCCTGAACAGAGATATGGAAGACCTTCGGGAGTTCGGACATCACCTGAACCTTCGCAGGAATTAAATCAGCACAAGAAGACTCAGGACCTAAAAAACCTGAAAAGGACAAGCTTTGTCCCCCTTTCTGGGTACCCACAAAAAAATCATTTTTTGGATCCCCTTGACGCTCATGAAGGAGGTCCACGAGGTTGGAAAACAGCAAAGATGTCCCCCCACCCCAATAATAGGTGAGGGCAGATCTTCATGCTGAAGGGGTCTTGTCTGCGGGTTCAGAGAAGCTAGCTCTAGGCTTACCAGACCAAAGATGCTTGGAACCTCCCGGGGAAGATTTGAAAGATCTATTTCCGTTATTCTCTGTCCCAGAAGCACAAAAGATTTTTCTATGTGCGGAGGAGGGGGGCCCCCCATCTGCGACGAGGCTCCTTCCCTTTCCTAGACTATAGCAGAAAGGTACTCTTCCCCCCGTGATACCATTAATGATGTCATCCAGGGTAGCCCCAAACAGGCGATCGCCTTGAAAGGGCAGATCAATGAGAACTTTCTTAGAGGCTTGGTCTGCGGACCAAATCTTAAGCCACAGCACTAGCTTAATCACCACCGCTGAAACAGAAAGTTTGGGCAGCACAGGAGCTGTATCCAAAGCTGCATCACAAATAAACTGAAGCCCATGGACCAACTGGTCCGCTAAATCAACATAAGCAGCTGGGCCCTGCTCACCCCCCAGGCCCTGGCGCAAAAGCTTGGCCTACTCAGTTAGGGTCTGAGACACCAGGGCTGAGGCAAAGACTGGCCGCAATGTCGAACCAGCCATAGTAAACATGCTGCGTGCCACAGCCTCTGCTTTCCTGTCAGCCGGATCCTTAAAGGACAGGGAATTTGTCTACTGGGATCATGGCAGCTTTGTTCAACCTGGAAACAGGAGGGTCCACCACTGGTGGACTAGTCTACTTTTTTAATAATGACTCCTAAAAAGGGTAACGTATAGCAAAACATTTGGGGACCACAAAGTGTAATTTTGGTTGTTCCCATTCCTTACAGAAAAACCTGTCAAAATAAGGCACAAAAGGAAACCCCTTTGGAGTGCGTGGTAACTTATGCATACCAAACAACACAGCAACGTCCGTGGCTACATCTGCCGCATCCTCCATTTTTAAAGTCTCACACACTGCAGTGATAAGTGCGTCTACCAGCCCTTTTTAATTTGCTGCTGCGACCATGGAGGAATAATCCTCACTAACCGATGGATCTGGGGGTGTGATATTAAGATAGTCGTTCTTCTGGAACGTTCTCCTCTCTCCACAGAGAAATGCTGGAGCTTTGTCAGAGACACAATTGGGTTCTTGGTCGCCTCCCTAAGGCCCTTCTACCCCGATCTCAGTTTGGCCAGGCGGACCACTCTAGAAGGAGTCCTGGGGGTTCCAACCTTCTTCCATTTACAGATAATGGAGCCCAGTGTGCTCATTGGGACCTTCAATGCTGCAGAACTTTTTCGGTACCTATCCCCAGATCTGTGTCTCAATACAATCCTATCTCAAAGGTCTACAGACAATACCTTGGACTTCATGGCTTGGTTTGTGCACTGCAGACCTTATATAGACAGGTGTGTGACTTTCCAAATCATGTCCAATCAACTTAATTTACCACAGGAGGACTCCAATCAAGTTGTAGAAACAGCTCAAAAGGTGATCAGTGGAAACAATGTACCTGAGCTGAATTTTGAGTTCCATGGCAAAGGATGTTAATACTTATGTACATGTGATTTTTTTAAAATTTTTAATACATTTGCAAAGATTTCAAACTAAGTTCTTTCACGTTGTCATTCATTATGGGGTATGGTTTGCAGAATTTTGAGGAAAAGAATGACTAATTCATTTTGGAATAAGTATGTAACATAACAAAATGTGGAAAAAGTAAAGCGCTGTGAATACTTTCCGGATGCACTGTATGTTAGAGGAGTGATCCAGGCAAAACAATACCAATTGTGAGGGCTCATTTGTTTCTCAGCTAAAAGAGAAGGCCACCCCAGCTCTATCAGGGTGCCATGTTCTTTAACCACTTCAATACTGGATCCTTTCACCCCCTTCCTGCCCAGGAGAGTTTTTATATTTTGGTGCTGTCAGTTTGAATGACAATTACTCAGGCATGCAACACTGTACCCAAATTAATTTTTTTGAGACAATCAGAGCTTTTTTTTGGTGGTAATTAATCACTAGATTTTTTTTATTTTTTTGCTGTATAAGCGAAAAAAATTGCCAACATTTTCTTTAACAAACATGTTTTCCTTATTTTCTGCTCTAAAATTTTGCAATTGTTTTTCTTTGGTGAAAACAACCCACATCAGTGTATATTATTTAGTTTGTGTGATACTTATAGAGTCTACAAACTATGGTATATACAGGGCTCAAAATTTTAAGCCATGAGCTACTAGCCAGGCCTAAAGGGTTACTCGCCACCAGTTGCCCCACCCTACCCTGCCCCTAATTTCACCCCTAAATATGCCCTCATAAATTATCTAATGAAATTACACTGCAAAATGTTTTATGCAGAATTAAGTTACAAAAATAAATATTAACAACTTTATCAGCGCCAATCAATGCAGCCTATCAGTGCTCATCAGCGTCCATCAATGCAGCCTATCAGTGCTCATCAGCACCCACGAATGTAGCCTATTAGTACTCATCAGTGCAGCATCATCAGTGCAGCTTATCAATGCAGCTTATCAGTACCCATCAGTGCGGCCCCTTCAGTGCCACCTCATCAGCAGCCCCACCAGTGGCCATCAATGCAGCCTCACCAGTGCCCAACAATGCACTCTCACCAGTGCCCAACAATGCACCCTCACCAGTGCCCATCAATGCACCCTCACCAGTGCCCATCAATGCACCCTCACCAGTGCCCATCACGGTAGCCTCACCAGTGCCCATAATTGCCCATCAATGCCCATCAGAGCAGTCTCACCAGTGCCCATAATTGCCCATCAATTCAGCCTCACCAGTGACCATCAGCGCAGCCTCATCAGTGCCAATAAATGCCCATCAATGCAGCCTCACCAGTGCCCATTAATGCAGCCTCACTAGTGCCTATCAATGCAGCCTTACCAGTGCCCATCATCAATGCAGCCTCACCAGTGCCCATCAGCATAGCCTCACCAGTGCCCATAAATGCAGCCTCATCAGTTCCCATAAATGCAGCCTCATCAGTGCTCATAAATGCTCATCAATGCAGCCTCACACGTGCCCATCAGCACAGCCTCATTAGTGCCAATAAATTATTTTTAATGCAGCCTCACCAGTGCCCATCAATGCAGTCTCACCAGTGCCCATCAATGCAGCCTCACCAGTGAGGAGGTGAGTGAGGATCAAACTCACAGAGCGGGGATCGCCTGCTGTGAAAGCTTTGATTTGAATAGCCTGGTGTTCCCGTAGCTTAGAGTCACACAAAGTCCCACCTCCTGGATCGGCTCCTATGATAGACGTCACATGTTCTGGCATTGGACCAGTGCTCTGTCTATCGTAGAAGCCGATCCAGGAGGCGGGTCTTAGTATGACTGCGAACATCGGGCATTTCAAATCAAAGCTGTCCCAGCAGACGATCCCCACTCTGTGTGATAATCGGGAAGCTCTCATCTTCCTGACCTCTCACTTCCCCTGGCTGATTGCTGGGAGAACAGCTCCCATTTAACCCTGCCTGCCGGCAGCACATGTCCCCCACCCACTCTGAGGCAGCCCCACACTCATCAATCTTTTTCCACTCGCCAAGCAGGCAAGTGGAAAATATGAGTGGAAAATATGAGGGCTGCTATACATTTTTGCAAAAGTGGAAAATATGAGGGCTGCTATACATTTTTGCAAATTGATCAATCCTGATGTACTGACTGCCTATCCCATTTCTTGAGGCCCTAAAATACCAGAAAAGTACAAATACCCCCAAAACATCCCTCTTTGGTAAGTAGACACCCCAAGGGAATTCAATTTTTTTTCTCACAAAGTTGTCATTTTAACAAGGTACTGTATTTCTCACACACAGCATAAACATGCTTATAATTACACCCCAAACCACATTATACTATGCCTTCCAGAAATGGGGCTACCACATGTGCAGGGCTTTAATTACACCTCAAAACACATATTACTACTACCATATGTGAGACTTTTTCACAGCCTAGCCAAATAGAGGGATACAAAATCCAAGGAGCACCTTTGGACTTTAATTACACCCCAAAACACATTCTACTATACTTTCTGAGTATGGGGATATCACATGTGTGAGACTTTTTCACAGACTAGCTACATAAGGGGTCCCAAAATCTAAGGAGCCCCTATGGGCTTTCAAGGAGCATACGTTACACATCTAATTTCCTGACTACCACATATTTGGAGGCCCTGGAGCATCAGAGTAACCCATTTTGGAAAGTAAGAACTCCAAGGTATGTGCCGAAGGTCATAGTGAGTCTCTTAAAAATGTCATTTTTTGCCACACGTTTTTGAAAAATGCAGGAAAGAAAATGAAAATGCATTTTTTTTAAGTTGCCAATTTATAGGAAATTTCTCACACACATTATAGGCATACTTAGATTTACAACCCAAAACACCTCCTGCTACTTCTCTTGAGTGTGCTGATACCACGTGTGAGACACTCAATTTTTTTGATTGTAAAACCTTGAATTGAGAGTAACTTGGTCTGAGAGTGATTTGCAAGACCAGCAAAATTTTTTCAGAAATCTTGACTTGATAAACAAGTAGCTCATGTCACAACGGAGTATAAAAAAGAAGAGAGGCGCCTCTAAGTGTAGCAATATGGTTACATTTAATGAAGGTACAACATTTAGCCACTCACGTGGTTGATGATTAAAAGAGGCACATCTAAGTATGCAGGCATCTGGAGTAAAGCTGTCCACATAGACCATCCTCCGCACTGCCATCAACGTCACCCCTTCCACACCGCACTCCACAAACGCTTCAAGCCTCACTTTCAGATCGCTCTACTGCAGGATAGTCTTCCCCGGTCATGGTTACAGACTTACAGGGGTGATAGGAGGGGGGGTGCAGAGTATGGTCCACGTGGACAGATTTACCCTGGATGCCTGCATACTTAGATGTGCCTCTTTTAATCATCAACCATGTGAGTTGCTAAATGTTGAACCTTCATTAAAATGTAACCATATTGCTACGCTTAGAGGCGCCTTTCTTCTCTTTTATACTCTGTAGCCTGGATTTTGCTTCTAATCCCCTTGTGGAGGCTGCCATTTGTGGATGGACATTTTATAGCTACACAACCTATCACATTGCTATATTCTTTTATAAGGACTATAAACTGAAGGACTTATGAACAAATGGTTGTGGAATAAATCATCTGAGTTTCCATTATTTCTTATGGGGAAATTTGCTTTGATATACAAGTACTTTGGATTACAAGTATGTTTCCGGAATGAATTATGCTCGCAATCCAAGGTTTTACGTACAAGATGATTTATCTTGTGTATAACACAAATCAACCAATTGTATCAAAACCAATGTATTGTAATGGCTGCCACTATATGAAAGTTTGGGACTATAGCTTAGTGTAGCTTCACCTATAGCAGTCCCAGTTCCTATAAGCCAAGCAAGCCTAGCCTACTTGTACATGGCTGCCCTCAGGAATGCCATGTTCACTGGCGATAACTGGAACTGGTGTCTTGATGGAACATAGTCATTTGGACGTTCAGATAAATCAGTTCAGGCACAGGCATGGTCAGTAAACAGGCCAGGGTCAGTGCAGGTGACAATCAGGGATGCCAACTGTGACTGGCTGCACTGCTAGTGGTCATTCACACGAGGTTGTAAGCCAGTAAAACCTTACGGTTGAGCCTCCGTTTTACCACCCTTACACCACTACCCACTTTAGCTGCAGAGGCAACAGCTGGTGATGTACACATGCCATGACCCCCATGCTTTGTAGCTGTGGCAGGATTTATACTACCTGTACACCCACCAATCGTGACCTTTTCGTTGAAATGGGGTGCTTGTGCAGGGTTTAAAGCAGGTGGCGAGGAGCACATACAATGCCTGTGATTAGGGACAATATGGCTGGTGTGGTGGTGATCGTGGACAAAAGGGATGGTGTGGTGGTGATTAGGGGCACAGGGACTAGTGTTGAGGTGATTTGGGACACTGGGACTGGTGTGGCGGTGATCAGGGGCGATGCCATTGGTGTGACTGTGATCAGGGACCACAAGACTGGTGTGGCTGTGATCAGGGACCACAAGACAGTATGTTAAAAAAATAATTGTACAATCTTGAGGGCTGGGGGGTTTGCTTATGGGGTGATCAGGGATTTCTTTTTCACACTGTGATTGCTGTTTACAGTGATGATAGCTCCTCACCCCTCCCTCCTGCCATTGCCCCCATAGCATGCAGCTTGCTTTTGGGGCACCTGAGCAGGCTCACTCCCGAACCTCTGCTCTGTGTGTCTATTCACAAATGGAGCATGGCTTGGCCCCACCCCTGCTCTCTCATTTGCTCACTGGCTGTGATTGACAGTAGTGGGAGCCAAGGGCCAATAAAGGAGGAAGAGACCCAAGAGAGTTGCTGCTCTTGCGTACATTGTTGGTTTATGATGAGGCTCAGGTAAATATTAGGGGGGCTGCTTTTTACCTTTGTGCATTGAAGACAAAATCATGAACAAATAAACTAATAAGACATCATGTTCAAACAGCCAATGTCCCCATGCTCTCCAGTAAAGATTAGCATAGGCTGGGGCACATTTAGTGTCCATCACAGTTCCATGTGTGTATCAACAACATGTATCAAACAAATTATTATTATCTTCTATGAAAAATCCCAGTAGCTTGAGAGTTCCTAGTTCCCGTTTCTTGAACAGGTCTCAATAATGTTCAAATCCAAACAGTGAGAAATTGATGAATATAATATCTTTTTATCCAATGTAACTAATATGGTACCCTAGGTAACTACAATATTTCCCAAAAGAGCAAAAAGATGGGTGGTTTCCTTAATATATGATAGTAATGACAGCCATGGTTGATAGATTCTACAGATGTATTTCACTCACTCATAAGGTCAGGGAACCCCTAGCTGAGTTGTTTGGTTTCCCAGGGGGAACCATGACCCATTCATGCACCTTTGTGGAGTGCATAAAAAACTGGTATGTCGTTTCTTCAAAAACTCAACCATCTTTTTGTCAGGTATATTTTCATCATAGGCCCAATCAATTATGTTGAATAATGCTCTCTAAACCTATAGCTGATATCTTCGTGTACCACTATATTTCATAATGAATTTCCTAGAGACTCTTGAAATCTCTATTCCTAAAGAATATCTTTACAACCACACATTCTCCACAATGGTTGTCCAAAATGTTCCTATCCTTATCCAATGTCTTTTTTAAAATTTCTCTATGCTTACCTCAATTTCTGTATGGCCAAACATTCTGTCCAAGTCAAGTTATCCCCTTAGACACTCTGAAAATCCATTTGTCTCAAATCTTGTGCAACAGCTTCAACAATAGGCTATGTGTTGGAGATGGAGGAAATGTTGTAGACTCATGTGGGTGTGCCCCATGGCATTAGAAGCCATTGGGATCCCATTTTTGCTTATACCTTCTTAGGAGATGATTATTCACTATGGAAGTATCAGGAATCCAGGAAAGCAAGTCAAGTACTTAGCATGCACTCATGGCATACTTGTAGGAGGCTCAAACACCATCTGGACATTCTCTATTTACAGAGCGATTTTCCCAAGTTATGACCACACTAGAACTGACATAGTGGACATTGTGAGTATGTGCTCACATAAACTGCATACGAGTTTACATATTCAGCAAGAGAGATTTTGCTGTTTATTATGTTGGAGCTGTTTATATATATATATATATATATATATATATATATATATATATATATATATATATATATATATATATATATGTATATGTGTGTGTGTCTGTGTATGTATGGGATGCAGTCTATTTAAAAGGTTGATGTGTAAGCATGCTTTAAATTACCACTATGGATGAAACGTAATAATCCAGTCTATGGTAGAGCAAGGGTGCTGTCTTTACAGACATGTGAACAGTGTGATGTTTGAATTATCCTCGTGCAGTGTCCTTGTTTTAGCAGATATCTCAGTGAGGGGATAATCCGATACCCTGTAGATGTCCCATACTTTGAAACCCTCAGTTGCACTTGGAATATATATATGCAGGGATGTTACAGCTACAGCTTTTTTGCAACTTAAAGGTTTCCCCTTTTGTATGATATATTCTGTAGGGCAGTGGTCCTCAACTCCGGTCCTCGGGGCCCACTAATAGGCCAGGTTTGCAAGATAACTAAATTACACCACAGGTGATCTCATTTGCTGCTCAGTGATTGCAGTATTCTAGTCTGCATCTCCCCAAGGTAATACTTAAAATCTGGCCTGTTAGTGGGCCCCGAGGATCGGAGTTGAGGACCACTGCTGTAGGGCATAAAAATGCCTGGGATATGACTTTTGGTTTAAGGTTGGATTTTCCTTGATGAATGCATGAAGAAATGTAGTCATGGGGTATGTACACATTCTTTATAAATACCGTATGTGGAATATCCACATATATGTGCAAGTTATGTTGCTGACAGTACTGTCATTTATTTATGCTAGGACAGCTCTTAAATTTTTATACAGTAGGCTCATGGGTTTTATTGCGGTACTATATTACCATGGTATTGTCCTATGTTCATGTACAATAAACAAACTTGAGTGGGACATAGCTTGGTTTTTCCTTTATTTGAGATGTTATTTGCATATTACTATGATGAGTGTATAATCATATATTTGTGCTCTGCTGCTGTATTTTATAAACAGTATATTTTCTTTGGTGCTATATTTCAAATTTACAATAGATTTCAGTCCAGTGGAAGATTTATAGCCCATTAATTTTTCTTTTATTTCTGACTGATTACCTTTAATGTGATTCTCTTTTTATGCACAACTACCTTTACCTTTAAAAACAGCAATGAGCCAAAGTTCTGTGATTATTTATAAAATGAAAGTGAACAATGTTATCCCAAGAGGTTACACTTTACTAAGGTGCTGATACTGCCCACACTCTCAGCCTGTGGAGTTTTATCTATCATCTATTTACTGTGTGTGGTGAGCATTTGTATATTTTTGTTTTGTCTTTTTTTTTGCTCCTTTTTACTTTTCTTGATTGCAGTTTGTTTTCTCAAAAATTATATGATATGTATTTTATGTTTCTATCAAGTCTGCCATTGAGCTAAGGGTCTCTGATGAAGCACTGTAGAGAATTATAATCCAGCAAAACGCGTTAGGCGCATGCCATATATTGTATCATCATCAGACTATTCACATCCGTTGGATTGATCTATTCTTCATGGCGGATCTGTAATGAAACTTTCATATTGTTGTGCTGTTTTTTGTATTTTTTACATGTGTATACAATAAATTTGTTTTTAATCGTATTTAGATTCTTTATTACGCTCACCTTTGGATACTCCACCCCCCCTAAAGTCCCCTTTATTTTATCTAGCAGGGTTGGTTTTGTTGGTGGTTCATTGGAACACCAGACAATCCTCCCATTCTTTTAATTGTGTCTATCTATTACTGGGATGTGGGTGTTGATATATGCAATTATCCTCAACACCGAGTTATATCTCTTTGACATATATATATATATATATATAAATATATTCAGATCTGAACAGATTCAGAACATTAGTCCCTGCAATAAGTAAAATAAAAAATATTAAAACAAATAAAGTGATAGTATAACAATGGTGAATGCAATCTCCCATTAACAAATGCTGTGCTCAACCCGTGCTTCTTGCTCCAAACTGATGCTTAAAACGAGTGTTCCACTTTCCATTAGTGTTAAAATTCAATCACCATGTCACCGCCAAGTTCTCCCCCCCTCTAGGAATAATCTCACCTGAGGGAGTGTGATCTCTATACTTAAGTGAGATCAATGCACACCTTTTAGCCTTCACTGGCTTAGAAATCCCCTGCCGATGCTTCCTCACACATGGCTCATGATGATCTGTAATATCCAAAGTGCATGTAGAAAAAAAACAACTAATAGTGTGTATATCCTCCAAACAGACTTCAATTTATTAAAAAAAAAAAGCAGGCTACTCACATTGCTTAGGTGCTTCCAGCATACCAAGCTAAAACAAGTGCTGTTTAAAATCAGTGTTTTGGCTCACTCCACACAAGCCTTGCAGACCACAATCAGATGCACAGCCCCACGCTGGATACAGACGTCATCACCGTCCTGGCCATTCCCCTACGCGTGTCGACACAAGGTCACGTCTTCCTCAGGGGGGATGATCTATTGGACGTGCGGGATGTTCATGCATAAATATAGGCGGGCGTCATTTCGCCATAGACCACGTGCAATGCCATTTTTTTGTAGATTGGCTCCATTATTGCATCCTCCGGACACTATCAGTGTCATTGATAACAAAGAACTAATACACAGGCCGTATTGCGGAGGATTGTGTATGTTCAACAGCAATGTAAAAAACAAATTTAATACATCAATAATAGATACAACACACAATATATACATAGGTGAGATTATTCTTAGAGGGGGGAGCACTTGGCAGTGGCATGGTGATTGAATTTGAACACTAATGGAAAGTGTAACACTCATTTTAAGCATCAGTTTGGATCAAGAAGCACGGGTTGAGCATAGCATTTGTTAATAGGAGCTTGCATTCACCATTTACTATCACTTTACTTGTTTTTATATTTTTTTATTTTACTTATTGCATGGACTATTGTTTTGCAAGATCTGAATATATATATTATTTTTTATATACTACTAGCGGATGTAATCCATGTTGTTTTTCATGTATTAAGCACTGTGGTTTATTAGTATATATCAAAGTTTTATATATATATTTTTATTATATTTTTTCTAACACTTATAATTAGCGCGGTATAATTTAGAATTGTATTCTGTGATTATTTAGTCTATAAAGCATTCAATTCAATGAACAATTGCCCTGTACATAAAAACAATGTACACAAAAAAGAACTTGAGTAAAGCCGGCCATAGAACGTTCAAATCTCGGCCTGTTCAGCAGGGACTGACTGAGTCTGAAAACCATGTATGGGCAGGGTGAATGTATCCAAGTTAATCGAACAACTTGGGTACAACCAGCCTGTCGGATTTTTCATCTGATTATTGCTAGCGGCTATTATAGCTGCTAGCAGTAATAATTGTGTTCTCCCGGTGGGGAGGACTCCCCACGCTGGGAAAACACAATGGCTCTGCAGGAGGGATTCAAGCGATTTTTCCTAGTTGCAGGAAAGAAAACCGATCCGTCTATGACCGGCTTAAAATTACATGTAGTGGTCAATTATTGACAGATGCAGTTCTCCCAGTCCCATGCACCGTCAACTGTTATCACTTGCTGAAACCAGATAGATGTCTTTTTTGTTCATCTATGGCTATAGCTACCAAATTATAGAATTCATTATTGCGTTTTAAGATATGGTTTTTCTGAGTAAATCATATCATTAACAAAAAAAAATGTAGAAAAGAGGTCACTAAAGAGAATGAGGATATAATGAAAGCAGAATCTATTTGGTATTTAAACATTTTGTTAACCTAACCTGAATTATCTTCATCTTTGCGTATCTTTAGCTTCACCAGGTCTTCACATTGCTGTAAAATTTGAACTGCATCCTCCATGGAGCAGTTGTCCAGCCGAATGTTGTCTATGGCAAGCAGTTTATCTCCCAGCTCCAGGGTCCCTGTGCTGTACATGGACAATCATGATTTTTACATAAATAACAACTCATCCTTTATATTTTCCTATTCCGTGAGAGTGCAGGAGTATATATTTCCTCTTTATTGCACGTCAATTTTTTTAACATCTATTTTTAGCAAATATTTCCTCCAGTTGCACAAAACACCAAATTAAATTAAATAATTTAGTCAAAAAGATGCAGATGTTTCCATAATCTAGAAAACATAAATCTATCATAAAAAAAAACTATAAAAAGGTCACATACTGTATTTACTTTGAACACAAAAAGTTTACATTCAAGTTATATCGTGGCATAGTTCTACCATAGGCATATTGCCAGGATCTCTACCAGTCACCTTTACTTAGAATTAACCCAATAGGGCAGCAATACAGGAGGTGCCATTGTTGGTTTTTAATGCCCTCCTAATCCTGGCTTCACTCTCTGTAAAAGCATACTGGACAGGAGCTCTGGCTTTTTAGACTTAACTTACTTCATGCTTAAAGCTGAACAGAAAAAAAAATACCCTTCCAGTGGGGCTCAAAAAGGTAAATGCTCATTTATGCCTATGGTACAAGTAAAAAGTACTTTTACTTAACCAATCACTTGCTCCTGAAGGCAACCCTTGTGCTACAAAGCTGGTCGCTGCAGTCCCTTTATCTATGGAGTTCCAACAGTCGCAGGTACTCTGAAGTAATCAAGTACAATGCAGAGCTAATACCACTGCATTGTATGTGAGGTTGCTGAGGGATTGCCCACAAGCCAGAGTGTCAAGGAGAAGAGCTGAGAGCCGGTTGCCAAAGTTGGAAGGGATAAGGTAAGTATAAGTCCTTGTTACTGGTACCCTAGGCATAAACATATATTTAACCCTTGCACAGCAGAAGCGGTCCAATTGCAAGGTTTTTATGTTGGTTTCCTTCTAGTTGAATTTGAACCACTTCCATACCGGGCCAATTCTGGCACTTCTCTCCTACATGAAAAAATCATCATTTTTTTTTGCTCTAAAATTACTCAGAACCCCCAAAAATGAAATCTTTTTTTTGCAGAGACCCTAGGGAATAAAATGGCAGTTATTGCAACTTTTTATGTCACACAGTATTTGCGTAGAAATTTTTTAAATGCGTTTAAAAAAAAAAATGTTTTATGAATTAAAAAAAAAAAAAAACACTAAAGTTAGCCCAATTTTTTTGTATAATGTGAAAGATGATGTTACGTTAAGTAAATAGATACAGAACATGTCATGCTTTAAAATTGGGCGCACACCTGGAATTGCGCCAAACTTCAGTACTTGAAAATCTCTATTGGCGATGCTTTAAACATTTTTACAAGTTATTTGTTTAGAGTCACAGAGGAGGTCATGGGCAAGAATGGTTTCTCTCGCTCAAACGTTTGCAGCGATACCTCACATGTGTGATTTGAATGGTTCTAAATATCCCTTGTAATAATAATAGGGCATGGAATGTCCTCTTTACAGAGAGATGTGGGGTCTATAAACCCCACATCTCTCCTCTAGCCTGAAAAGACTGAGATAAAAAAAAAAAAAAAGTGATCTCAGCCTTTCCGGTTATAAAAACGACAGTGTTTACAGCAGCCGAGGCTGACATAACGCCATAGCATTGCGCTCGGCCTCCGAAGGTC
This sequence comes from Pelophylax lessonae, assembly GCF_965119305.1. Taxonomy (NCBI): domain Eukaryota; kingdom Metazoa; phylum Chordata; class Amphibia; order Anura; family Ranidae; genus Pelophylax; species Pelophylax lessonae. The sequence goes on along the minus strand of NC_138771.1, from coordinate 268,400,517 downwards.
AGAGACTGCCTCCCTCCCTCACGCCGCCAGCAAAAACAATTAAGCCGCTATGATTGTTTTTATGGCGCAGGGAATTGCCGGCAGCACCTGCAGCTCATTAAGATATCCCCCCACTCAAAGTCCAGGATGTCATATGATGTCCAGCGGGGGGGAAGTGGTTAATCTATTCCAGTGACCCACTACTAGTCGATGAAGCGATTATCCTGAATACCCTATAGCATGTGCCTTTAAAAATTGATTCCGCAATGGCAGTTCCCATAATTCATAAAGCTGTGCCTATAGAGCATCAACATATTCCACAGTGATTTGTGTGTACAAAGAATCATTCATATCAGTTTCCAAGCTGGAAGAAGCTTAAAACTGAATCTAACCTCACCTACAATGAGGGCTCCTTACCTGACCATGTTCTGTCAAGGGAACAATATACTACATATAAATGTAATGCTTGGTACAACTGTCCTGTAGGAACATAAAATAAATCTATGCCCCTGAGTAGTTATATAGTAAAGTAGGCTTCATACATGTTTTATGATTTATACCATTACAAAAAGTTAAAGAACAGAACACTCACCGATGTGCAACACTGCCTTTCTTTATATCTGAAATAACCAGTGGATCTCCTGTTTTCCTACTGGATGGAGCTGTAAAATGCACACAAAAAAAGCAGGAGGTTATCAAGCTAAAACTCTGATCCAACTAAAATTTGTTTTATATTATAAAAAACCATCACAACATAATTAAAATTAGGAAAACTGCATTCTATATATTGAGAAACACAAACAATGACAAGTTCAATAAGGGAACAGAAGACCAATTCGCCCTCGGCATACAGAGATGAATATATGAAATAAAACCTATATTAATAAGATTATAAAACAAGTCACATTTAAGCCTCCTGGGCTCTGGGGAAGGCAACAGACCATTGTTGTAAAAAGGAGAATCTCAAGTTATGAAAAGGAGATAGTAGTGGAATTATTAAAAAAAATGTGTATGATGAATAAAATTAAAGAGCTTGAATCTATAGCAAGCAATCAGTTCAGTAAGCAGATAGATCCTGATGGGCTACAACATGTAATGTACTTTGTTCTGATTAACTGAATAGGACCGTTATTACTCACAACAGTCAAACTATAATCAAACCAGTCTTAGGTTAAAGAATATAAATCTCTTGTAGTGGATACCTTTTACCACTGCATGTAAGATCTACTGTATATCTATTTAAAAGTTGAATTAAAACATATGGTGCCTATTTTAGATATGCCACTATTTGATGGATGCTAATAGAATACCTTGTCGGTCTGTTGTGTACTGATATTTGTATTATTTCTGCCTTTCCCCAGAGTAGACTATTCACAATGAGATGTTGCAATTGTATAGATATTTGTACATTTTCTGTGATATATCTGTGTGTTTTGTTTTTCTTATTAGATATATGTAATCAGAGCTTTCTGTGATATTCAATCTACTCGGTCCTGAAGAAGCGGGCACTCCCGTGATACGCATAGACCAGCTTACTACTGATCACATATATCTAAGCTCTGTATTATATGTATGCTTTAATCGTGTGTTGTATGTTACATGTTATGATACCTTTTTAATGTATATTTTGAATAACAGTTTTGCATTTTTACTAAACAATTTAGTGCTTGCTGGGCTCTCACCCTTCTACTTGTTTTCGTTTACATATAAGCGAAGATAGTTTACTAAATTGTAAAATTTAGGAAACCTTCAACTATTCCATATGCACGTGTTGTCAGGAACGTATTTTCATTATTATTTTCAAGTTCTAATTCAGAAGCTTAATGTGCTCAGTTTTTACGATTTCATTTACAAATAGTTTTTAATATAGAGGTATGGTTGGGACCACCAACGCACTATATATACACATATACACACACATACATACATACAGTACTGTGTAACATTTTTAGGCAGGTGTGAAGAAATCCTGTAAAGTAAGAATGCTTTTAGATATTTTAACCACTTTAAGACCGGAAGATTTTCCTGAATGACCAGGCCCTATTTAGCGATTCGGCACTGCGTTACTTTAACCACTTAAGCCCCGGAGGATATGGCTGCTCAAAGACCAGGACCTATTTTGCGATTCGGCACTGCGTGACTTTAACGGACAATTGCGCGGTCGTGCGACACTGTACCCAAATGAAATTGACATCCTTTTTTTCCCACAAACAGAGCTTTCTTTTGGTGGTATTTGATCACCTGTGCGATTTTTTTTTTTGCGTTATAAACAAAAAAAAAGCGACAATTTTGAAAAAAAAAATTTTCACATTTTTTTATATGAAATTCTCAAAAAAAAAACATTTTAGGCCACTTTGTTTTCTGCTACATATTTCTGTTAAAAAAAAAAAAAAAAAATCGCAATAAGCGTATTTTGATTGGTTTGCGCAAAAGTTATTACGTTTACCAACTACGGGAAATATTTATGTCATTCTTATTGTTTCTTCTTAAACTAGTAATGGCGGCGATCTGCGATTTATTTTGCGCGACTGCGATATTGCGGCAGACAGATCGGGCCCCTGACTGATATTTTTTACACTTTTGGGGGTACCAGTGACATTACTACATTAATCAGAAAAGATAAATTCGGATTCTGTGTTTTAAACCTGGAATCTTGCCAACATCCCTAATGAATATGGAACAAAAATAACCCCTGAGGATTGGGACTTTCAACGGCAAGAACCAGGACTTGAGTATGAAAATATATAAATGTATAATGAATTATGTGATATATTGTTTCTAACATTGTTTAATACATGTGAAATCTAATTCTATACTTACCATTTGCATCATACTCATTGTTACCTTTTATGCTCCTAGTCTGAGCTCTGGTGTTTTCTGGACTATCGAGAAAGGCAATTGGACCGAAACGCGTCTAGTCCGATCCAGACACCTCAGACCCTCTTGGTTCCAAGACGTATCTATGACCTTGTTTTTATCATATACTTCATGTGTGATTATGTATGTTTCATCTTTGTAATACGTGTAATAAAATTTATATATTTTCATACTCAAGTCCTGGTTCTTGCCGTTGAAAGTCCCAATCCTCAGGGGTTATTTTTGTTCCTTACTACATTAATCAGTGCTATTAATATGCACTGTTACTGTAAAAATGACACTGGCAGGGAAGGTGTTAACTTTATTGGTGATCAGGGGGTTAAATGTGACCCTAGGGACGTGATTCAAACTGTTAGGGGGCGTGGCTAGTGAAGTAATCACAGAGACATACGATCCTACATAGCAGGATTGTATAGCCTCTGTCATTACTTCAGGGAGAATGACAGACGGCTGTGTTTACATCAGCCGTCTGTCTTTCTCCCTCTCCTGTGGGAGATCGTGAGTGGCCGGCGGACATCAGAGCCGCAGGTCACACGCGCGAGCTAGGCAGGGAACGAGTGCGCGCGCGCTCGCCCCCTACAGGCTCGTGGGCGAGCGACGTACCCCTACGTCACTTTGCCCAGGAGAGGCTGACTGCCACAGTAAATAGTCGTGCGACAGTCGGCAAGTGGTTAATGGACAATTGCGCGGTCGTGCGACACTGTACCCTAACATTTTTCACATTCTGCTATATAACATACCCCCCAACAAAAAAATGTAAAAAAATCATCATTTTTTAACATTTTAGGCCAATTTGTTTTCTGCTACATATTTTTGGTAAAAAAAAAAAAAAAAATCGCAATAAGCGTATTTTGATTGGTTTGCGCAAACGTTATTGCGTCTACAAACTACGGGAAAGATTTATGTCATTTTTATTGTTTTTTTTTTTACTAGTAATGGCGGCAATCTGCGATTTTTTGCGTGACATTCAGTTTTTTATTTGTTAACAAAGTTTGAAATATCCAATAAATTTCGTTCCACTTCATAATTGTGTCCCACTTGTTGATTCTTCACAAAAAATTACAGTTTTATATCTTTATGTTTGAAGCCTGAAATGTGGCAAAAAGTCGCAAAGTTAAAGGGGGCCGAATACTTTCGCAAGGCACTGTATGTGTAGCGCTTAACTCATTGGTAAAGACATGAAAAAAAATTAATGAAATAAATAAACAATATGTGATGTCCACAAAATTTGTGATAATTGATGAGTCCACTGATATCAGTTCCAATGAATAGGTGCACAAAAAAAAATGGATTTTTGTAAAATCTTACCGTAAAATCCTTTTCTCTTAAGCTCATTGACAGACGTAGTCCTCGTTGATTAATAACAACTCGGGTTATACTGCCCTCTACAGGAGTAGGACTAGACAGGAAAGAAAACGTTCTGGCCACACCCTAGGGGCAGTCCCAGAGGGTATATCCTCTCACTTCCTGCTACAGCAAATCAGTTATGTCACAAAGCAGTGTTTAGAGAATTTAACCCAACCCAACTCAAAACAGAGGGGCGGGTACTACGTCTGTCAATGAGCTTAAGAGAAGAGAAAAGGATTTTACGGTAAGATTTTACAAAAATCCATTTTTCTCTGTCGCTCATTGACAGACGTAGTCCTCGTTTTAATAAAAACTCGGGACGTCCCAAAGCAGTACCACAAATGAGGGGTGGGATGACAGAAATCAAAATCCAGAAGGCCCAACCGGAGCCAACCAGAAGCAGAAGGACTCATCGAGCAAAAAGATGAGACCTAAGTGAAACACCCAACAAACCCTTGAGGTAGACCAACAGTCTCCTCAGATTGCGGCCTGCAGAACCTTGTGGCCAAAAGAGGCATCTGACGATGCCATCACATCAACTTTATAAAATGTTGTAAAGGTATGAACTGACGATCAAGTCATCGCCTTGAAAACCTGGATCGCTGACGCCTGATGGCGGAAGACCCAGGAGACACTAGGCGCCCGAGTAGAGTGCGCCTTAACAGGGAACGGAGGATTCCAAACCTTAATAGAATAAGCCTGTACCACCGTCTGACTGATCCATCTAGATATGGTCGCGGCAGACACAGGCAACCCCCTTCAAGGGCTATCCGTGATCACAAAAAGTGAGTCCGTCTTACGAAAACAAGTTCGTAGTAGTCAAGTGTATCCTTCTGAACCCCATCCAAGGAGTGTAATGCAAACTCCCAAGGATGGCTAGTCTTAGGACACGGGGAAGGTAACACAATATTTTTATTCAGATGAAAACTCTGAAAACCACTTAGGAAGGAAGGATGGATTCGGAAGAAGAACCACCTTATCCCTATGAACCACCAGATATGGGGAACGTCAAGATAATGCGGCCAGTTCTGACACCCTGCGTGCAGAAGTAATGGCCACCAAGAAGGCCACCTTCTGGGATAATGTAAGCAAGGGAATCTCCCTAATATCCTCAAAGAGAAGTTTCTGAAGAACCGACCACACCAAATTAAGATCCCAGGCGGTAAGGGTGCGCGCACTGGCGGAGCCAGATGTCGCACCCCCTGGATGAAATTCCGCACCAAGGAATGATTAGCCAAAGGTTTCTGAACGCAGATTGCTAACGCTGAAACCTGACCCTTGATAGTGCTCAAGGACAGTTTCTGCTCAACCCCTTGTTGCAGACAGACCAAGATTCGGGTCACCGAATAGGTATGTGGGGGAAATCCAAAAGATTCACACCACGCAATATAAGACTTCCATGTGCTGGAAGTCGCTTTCCTTGCTTTAACTAGAGGTAGGAATAACTGAAGCTGACACTCCCTTGTCCTTCAGTACCTGGGTCTCAATGGCCAGGCCATTAAGCCAGCGATTTTAAAGCAAGATGGAAGATCGGTCCCTGAGACCGCAAATCCTCCCTGAGAGGAAGCCTCCAAGAAGCGTCCGCGACTAGCCTCACCAAGTCGGCGTACCAGGCTCGACGAGGCCAGTCCGGAATTTCCAGAATGACTGGAATTCCCTCCACCTCTATCCCGCGAAGAAGTTCCCGCAGTAACTTGAGAGGATGGAAGGCATGCCGTAGCTGATACTGCCCCCACGGGGCGATCAGCGTTTCTGCTGCGTCCGCTAGAGGATCGCGGGTGCGAGCTACAAACCTCTGCACCTTCCTGTTGAGCCAAGGTGCCAACAGATCCACATCCGGGGTGCCCCAATGAAGGGACAGCTAGTGAAAAAAATCTCTGGATGAAGAGGCCATACCCCTTGATCCAGAATCTGACGGCTGAAATAATCTGCCTGCCGATTTCCCACCCCCGGAGTGAACACTGCGGGGAGATCCGGAACAAACCGTTCCGTCCAACGAAAGATGCTAGTCGTTTCGATGGCCACCAGGACACTCTAAGTGCCCCTTTCTTGACATAAGTCACGACCGTGGCATTGTGCGATTGGATCCGAATCGGGCTGCTCTAGAGCTGCTCGGTCCAGTAAATCAGACAACATCTGATCGCTCTCAGTTCCGATACCCTATTCGTAACCTGGATACTATCGGAAGGAATGACTTCCCCTGGTTGAGCAACAGAGGCTCCCTGGTCCGCTCGCCCAACCGGATCCGATTGTCCAGGAAATCGGAATTCTGATTCCATAAGAAAAGAATCTCCTTCAGGAGAATTCGGGTATGAGACTGGATATACGGTACTGCCTCTAAGAAGGCCACCATCCGTCCCAGCCAATTGACGGATAGCAACAACCGAATCGTTGACTGAACCTTCTGGAGTTTCTCCGCAAGGAGAAACCCTCTTGCCCAGGATGTATCCAACCTTAGGCCCAGATAGTTCAGTCTCCTGGTGGGAACCAGGGATGTGGGAAAGCGAAGAAAACCGCTGATGTCCTGCGATGATATAAAGATAGGCATCCTAAATGTCTATGGACGCCAGGAATCCCCCTGATGCAGAGAGGCCACCAGTGTTCGGATGGACTCTATTTTTCCTAAAGTCCAGAAATTGGACGCACCTTGCCCTCTTTCCTGGGCATTGTGAACAGGTTCGAATAGAACCCCTGAAACCGTTAAATGTTAGAAGGGAAGAATCGCACCGGTGGAAGTGATCGAAACTCGATCCTGTATCCTGACCGTATGACCTCGCGAACCCCTTAGTCTGGGGTTCTGGCAAGCCATGGATCCGGAAACCGGTGAAGACCTCCCCCCACCCCAGAGATGGGTAGGGGCGCATCAGGCTGTATTTTTCAGGCTTGGCTGAGCCGGACTTTTTGTTTAGCCGACCAGCGCCCTTTGAAACCCCTCTAAAGGTGCTTTGGAGGGTTTCGCCTTATCGCCCGCCCTCGCGGAACGAACAACTCCTTATGAGCAGAAAGGGAAGGTCCTCGTTGGTTACGAGGTCCTCTTTAACCTAACAGTCTGTGGCAAGACAGCAGGTGGTACCGTCTATCCTTTAAAGAGGGATTCCTCAAACGGATAGCGCCTAGCCATGCGTTAGGAAATAACAGGGGTTCGTTTCAAAACTACCCCATTTGGGTAAAGGAAAATCCTTCGCCCTTTTGGTAGGCTAACAAGTACCAAAAAGGAATTTCAGTCTCAGCTACCTCTGCTGGTGTAACCTCAAGACTAAAGGTTTCCCGGACGGACACAACTAGTGCATCCACCACTCTTGTGCTATGGCGGAGGCAGAAACGTTCTCCTCACTGCTGCGGAGACATTACCTGAGACAACAGCCCCATAAGAGGGACCTGCAGCTGCATTGACCAGCTCCGAATCCGTATCTGAAGTATCAGATAAACAATAGGGGTAGGCGGGGGTCGCTTCTTGAGCCCCGTCCCTGACAGGCCACCTCCACCCAGGATACCAAAGACTCCAAAACTGCAGATGATGCATTAAAAACAAGTGGGGTACTGGAGGGTCCTGCGGCCACCTTGAGGGGGATCAGGTGGGGATACCTATGCGGCAGGGTCAATGATTATACAAGACACTTGCCAGCGACAAAAAATGACAAAGTAAAAAACTTTTTTTTTTTTTTTGTGTCCCCCAGTCGCAACAGCGCCCCTCAGTGTTACCTGCATTTTTGGACCCCAGAGAGAGAGAGAGAGACCCCAAGGCTCATCCCTGATGCACAGAAGTTTTCATCAGCTTGCTCAGTGCTGTCCTGTTACAGACAGGAAGTCTTTGGCCCTATTTCCTGGGTAAAGGAGGCGGCTCCGCCCCTTAACACGCCTACCGGCGCCTCCCCCTGGCTCCACGAGGTGTTTGGTCACCTCAAACATGACCGCCCCCATGCTGGAGACACGAGGCTACGCCAATATGGCGGCCTTGTGTGCTCTGCAAGAAAATGGCGGCGGCCTGTTAGGATAGCGGCGGCTTAGCAGCGGCCTGCGGGATGCTGTATTCGGCCTAGCGGCCTGCGGGAGTGCATCGGCCCCCAAACTTCACCCTGGATGGTGATCAGCCTGGCCGGTGGTACCGGACTCTGGCGGGCCGCATGCGGTCCGTGCCTGCTCTTGCTGGAGGAATGCGATCAGGACTGCAGTTATACATGCATAGACATCGCCCTGTGAACACCTCTGACAGGTAGGATACCTTATGCTACCACAGTAATATTCTAGTACTGCCACTGACTTCAGTCATCTTTACAGTTTTGAAATGACATTAGATTGTCAGCTCCCAAACCAAGCCTACTGGTTTCTTGTTCACAAAAATCACACTCAAATAGGGGGATCTGTGACATGTTATAGGATAGAGGGGAGACCCATCCTTACCATTTCAGAGAGGGGCCCGCGTTCACCACAAAACCCGTCAGGGGGAAAAGGGGGAACATACTACTCACCATACTGGAACCAGGCGGGCGCCAACTCCTGACAGTACCCCTCTCCACCGGGGTGGGAGGGCTGTCGACCAATACGGACGCCGTGACTCATGGTCATTGGCGTTTAAGCGAGACGTTTAACTCGCAGGGTCAGTCCCCGTCCAGTGGGACTATGTCGCGGCCGACCCAGCGCGGAGCTATGGCCTGCACGCGCTCGTAGGCTGAACTGGGGTGACCACTGGATCTCAACATCCAGCCCGTTGCCCAGTTCCAGCTTTCTTGCTTGAAGATCTCACAGGAACACTGGAGAAAAAAAGCTGTCTAAAAATCTTCTAAGAAAAAAATCCTGCCAGGACCGAAGATCCTAGCAAGGTATCTAGGTCCTTACTCCTAACTAGACAGAAAAAAAACTGATTTGCTGTAGCAGGAAGTGAGAGGATATACCCTCTGGGACTGCCCCTAGGGTGTGGCCAGAACGTTTTCTTTCCTGTCTAGTCCTACTCCTGTAGAGGGCAGTATAACCCGAGTTGTTATTAATCAACGAGGACTACGTCTGTCAATGAGCGACAGAGAAAATTATATTTTTAAAATTCCAGTATTTGAGTGTCACTCCTATGGTTGAAAGACTTATTAGTGTAGCAAATCCCAGTGTGTGGATGCTGCTCCCTATGTTGGCTTGAAAAAGATGTACACAGGCTTTAGTGACAAAGGGCCGCTTACCAGATGTAGATGGTCATCCAAATTAATGGATAGACCTCAGCTCGCTTGTGAAAGTATTGGCAGGATCCACACAGTTTGATTCACACCGATATGTGGGTAGAAGGCACTCAGTAGCGGATGTTCGGAGATCATATATAAAACGGGGTATATGAAAAAAACATAGCGTGATACCGTACACACAGTGGGAAGAAGAGAAGTAGGAGTTTACACTCACAGGAAAGACCTCATTAATCCCGTGTATCGCATGCAAAGCCAAAATCAGGGAAAGGAACCACAGATCCCAGCAGATGAAGAAGCCACTCCGCCAGTAATTACACACACACACACCCGTGTCACACACCCGTGAGTAATCACCCAAAAAACATCCAAATATGCCGCTTACCAGATATACGTGGTCACCCGATCAAGGGATAGACCTCAGCAGGCTTCATTAACACTCAGGGGAGTTCGCCAGATATAGTGGTTTGGGGCATGTATGTAAAGACGTTCAATCAATTGCCAAAAAACAAAAAAATGTTTTTTGGGTGATTGCTCACGGGTGTGACATCTTCTGTAATTACTGGCGGAGTGGCGTCTTCATCTGCTGGGATCTGTGGTTCCTTTCCATGATTTTGGCTTTGCATGCGATACACGGGATTAATGAGGTCTTTCCTGTGAGTGTAAACTCCTACTTCTCTTCTTCCCACTGTGTGTACGGTATCACGCTATGTTTTTTTTATATACCCCGTTTTATATATGATCTCCGAACATCCGCCACTGAGTGCTTTCTACCCCCATATCGGTGTGAATCAAACTGGGTGGATCCTGCCAATACTTTCACAAGCGAGCTGAGGTATATCCATTAATTTGGATGACCATCTACATCTGGTAAGCGGCCCTTTGTCACTAAAGCCTGTGTACATCTTTTTCAAGCCAACATACGGAGCAGCATCCACACACTGGGATTTGCTGCACTAATAAGTCTTTCAACCATAGGAGTGACACTCAGATACTGGAATTTCAAAAATATAATTTTTTTGTGCACATATTCATTGGAACTGATATCAGTGGACTTAATTATCACAAATTTTGTGGACATCACATATTGTTTATTTCACTAATTTTTTTCATGTATTTACCAATGGGTTAAGCGCTACACATATATTTACTAATACTTTGCGGATTCTCTATAGGTCCATGTGTGCAGCTTCCCCCCCTTTTTTTCACAAATATCTTTTACACTGTTATTTCATATTTTCACTATTTTGTAGCGCAGAAATCTGTCCATTTTTTTATTACCTGAAACAGAAACAGCCGTATAGGAGGCTTAAAAGGGCTGATGAACAGCCCAACTCTGCTACTATGGTAAGGTTTTGGAAGACACAATGTAGTTTTACTGCATCAGCAAGGTCTCTCTCAGGCAAAGTTTTAAAAGCAGACTGGGGTTTCAAGATGTGCTGTTCAAGCTTTTTTGAAGAAGCACAAAGAAACGAGCAACATTGAGGGCCGTAGACACAGTGATTGGCCAAGGAAATAATGCAGCAGATGAAAGACACATCATGCTTACTTTTGTTCAACATCTGAAGATGTCCAGAAGTGCCATCAGCACAGAATTGGCAGAAACCAGTGGTACCTAGGTACATACATTACCTGTCCAGAGAAGGCCAAAAAGCCACAACTCCAGAAAAAAGCCTAAGTGACTCAACTATGCACAGAAACACAAGAATCGAGGTGCAGAAAAATGGCAGTAGGTGCACTGGACTGATGAGTCAAAATTTTAAAAATTAGGCAGTAGTAGGAGGCAGTTTGTTCATCGAAGGGCTGGAGAGGTATAATAATGAGAATGTGCAGAAAACAGTAAAACATGGTGGATGTTCCTTGCAAGTTTGGGGCTGCATTTCTGCAAATGGAGTTGGAGATTTGGTTAGGATCAATGGTGTCCTCTATGCTGAGAAGCTGAGAAATACAGGCAGATACTTATCCATCATGTCATACTGTCAGGAAGGCGTGTGTCATTAAAGTGACGGATAAGCTCCTCCTCTTCGCGGGTCTTCCCCCTGGCGCTCCTGGCTCTCCCCCCCCGCCAAATGCTCCCATAGAAAGCCACTTTCTATGGGCGTACTTAGCTAATAGCTCCTGCTGCTATTAATCTGCACTGTGAGGAGGAAAAAAGTAGAGAGAGCTACTGCTCTTATGTACAGTGCTGGGTCATAATTGGGGAAGCATGGTGGAGGTATCTTGCAAGTTTGGGGCTGCATTTCTGCAAATGGAATTGGAGATTTGGTCAGGATCAATAGTGTCCTCAATACTGAGAATTACAAGCAGATACTTCTCCATCGTGTAAATGGCCCCAAATGTATTCTGCTGCAGGGCAAGGACCACCAAGATACAGCCAATGTCATGTGGTTCTAAAGCCTTAAGCCTTTTTACCTTAATGCATTCTATGCTTTAAGGTGAAAAACCTTCTGTGGTACAAAATCCCCCCCCCCCCCTCCCTGCACTTACCTGAGTCTAATCCGATCCAGTCAAAGTGGCTTTCCATGGGGAAACTGGGCGTGGGTGAGGCTGATTTAAAGGCAAATCCAAATATTGATTTGATTTGGATTTTTCTTCTATTCATTTAGTTTCCATTTTGTTAATTGATAAAAATAGACTAACACTTCTATTTCTGAAAGCAATCTCAATATACAGCATTTTTTCACACCTGCCTAAAACTATATATATATATATATATATATATATATATATATATATATATATATATATATATACATACACACACACATACACATTACTTTTTTAAACCATCTTATTACTACTTTATATTTTTACAAATTGCCTGACAACATATAATGGAAAAAAAATTAAAACTTGGCTCCTTACAACCCCAGTATGAATGTAATTAAAGGGTAAGTCCACTACAATGAGATACAAATATAAACAGGGTCTATCGGGTTGAACTATCCTTCTTGCTCACAGAATGTAAGCGGAGTGGGGAATTCTGATGTAGAGGTTTTAGCACCAGGGTCCTCGAAAGATGTAAAAACCAATGATACTATCCATCATTAACTAAAATCAGTTTTGGTTGGACTGATCCTTTAATAACCCATTGCTTCTTTTTCTCAGAATATTGGACAATTCAAAATGTGCAAATATTTAAAAAAAAAATGATGCCAATTTCAAACTCTTCTCAGAGTTAGACACATTTCAATGACTGGTAATTTCTATTAAAATAATTACTACAATTATTCATATTTTGCAAAAATAACATCCGGCTTGCAGAAACTAAGCTGCAAACAAACACAAAATGTTATTAAATCAGCCTGTCCTAACATATGTGCATCTCTAATAACACAAGATACATCTAAACGTGTCTGCCAAATTAAAAGGAAAAAAAAAAAGGATGGCTCCATCAGTTTGTCACATAGACAGGCTGCATTTGTTACAACAATCTGTTGTGTAACTCTAATTCATTCAGCGAAAGCCCGATGAGTTTAATGGCTTAACTTTCCCAACTTCCTGCTTTGTCTACTGGGATGTAACCTGAGTGATCCCTGACTTGGCAATATCTATATTCTGCTAAGTGAAAGTGAGACACTGATACCTTAACTTATAGCTCTCCTGTCTATATCTATTTCTGCCAGCTGACCCAATCCTCATTCATAATTCATACACTTTCTATTATGTACTCTGTTCTAGGCATTTGTGTTAAGCAATCATCACCATCTTTTTTTTTAAGCATTTATATAGTATTGTTTAATGTTAATAATGTCGTTACTGTCCCAATAACAGCTCATATATACAGCAGGTCATTTGTTCTCCAGGGATGTTATGCATCTTTGCTGAATATTTCAGACTGTATATTAATATAGTCACATTTTCCACTAAGCATAAAACAGCATGAATTCTTTTTATGCTTGGCGATTACAGTAATCCCTAACACGGGGAGACATTTCTGGGCTGTGCTTCCAGCATTGTGTACAAGAGGGATGTTACCGCCATGGTTGAAATACCGACATGTTGACACATCTCAGCAGAGGGCTGCTAGAGATCACGTCATTTATGCCGAGTATAAGGAGCTGAAAATTTTGAACCTACACCATTCCAGCTTCTAGAGATAAACACATAATAAAGGTGATGAGGATTTAATATTATGACATATACTGGTAATAACCTTGTAAAAGTGTATCTGTAAAACGGAATTTTTGTAAAATCTTACCTGTAAAATTCCTTTCTCTGAGTCCTCCGACAGTCGCCGCCTCTTCATATTCGTCACATATGGGGTATTAGACTTTGCTCCGAAGGAGTAGCTAGGCAACAGAATATGTTAACATTAAAGCTTTTAACATATCCCACCCTCAAGGGGTGGTCCCCTCAGTCAATACCCTCCTACTTCCTGCAACCATATCTCAGTTTTAGTGGAATAGCAGTAGAGTATACAACCAAACCCCAAAAGAGGGGCGGGGGCGGCGACTGTCAGAGGACTCAGAGAAAGGAATTTTACAGGTAAGATTTTACAAAAATTCAGTTTTCTCTTACGTCCTCCGACAGTCGCCGCCTCTTCATATTCGTCACATATGGGGACGTCCCAAAGCAGTGCAAACATGAGGGGTGGGAAACGCATCCGCGCCGAAAAGGCAACGCAGTCTCCGCATCAAAGAAAGGAACCTTACCAAAGGAAGGAAACCAGCTGGGCAACAGGAAAAACAAGTGCTCAACAGGAGCAACAACCCAGGAAAAGACAAATAACCAGGGGATAAAAAACTTATCCCAACAGCCAGTGGTCCCCACAAGGGACCCTAGGGCAACGCCGCACTAAGAACCTTGCCGCCAAAGGAAGCATCCGCAGATGCCTGAACATCTACTTTGTAGAATTTTGTGAAAGTGTGCACGGTCGTCCAAGTCGCTGCCTTACACACCTGGGCTACAGAAGCCCCATGACGACAGGCCCAAGACGTACTCAGAGATCTAGTAGAGTGCGCCTTCACAGGCACAGGGGGAACCTTCCCCTGCAAAGCATAGGCCTGTTCAATGGTCTGCCTGATCCATTTTGCGATGGTAGAGGCCGACGCCGCCATGCCCTTCCGAGGACCCTCTGGAAGAACAAACAAGGAATCCGTCTTTCGAAAAGACTCAGTCGATTTAAGGTAAACCCTTATCGCCCGAACAACATCCAGAGAATGTAATCTCACCTCCTTTGGATGTTTAGGCTTCGCGCACAGCGAAGGCAAGACAATATCCTCATTAAGATGGAATTCCGAAACTAGTTTCGGAAGAAAAGAAGGATTAGGTCACAAGACCACCTTATCCAAATGAACAACCAGATACGGAGACTTGCAGGACAAAGCTGCCAGCTCCGACACTCTGCGAGCCGAAGTGATCGCCACCAAAAAGGCGACCTTTTTGGACAACATAGACAACGAGATCTCCCTGATCTGTTCAAAAGGAGCACGTTGCAACACAGACAGAACGAGATTCAAGTCCCAAGGGGGCAGAGGATCCCTCCTAGGAGGAACCAGATGCCGCACACCCTGAACAAAAGTGCCAACCAAGGAGTTGGAAGCCACGGGACGTTGAAACAGAACGGCCAGCGCAGACACCTGACCCTTTATCGTAGCCAGCGCCAAACGCTGATCGACACCCGTTTGAAGCAAGGACAGCACTCGGGAAACCGAGTACGTGCGGGGTGAAAACCCCCTGGACTCACACCAGGCAAAATAGGCCTTCCAAGTACGGTAATAAACCTTCCCCGAGGAAGACTTCCTCGCGTTGATTAAAGTATGAACGACCTCTGGGGAGAGACCCTTCTCCTTCAGGACCTCGGTCTCAACAGCCAGGCCGTCAAAGCCAGAGACTGTAAAGCAGGATGGTATATCGGTCCTTGAGACAGGAGATCGTCTCGAAGAGGCAGACGCCACGGGGCGTCGACCGCCAGATTCACGAGGTCTGCGTACCAGGACCGGCGAGGCCAGTCCGGTGCCACAAGAATCACCGTGCTGCGTTCCGAGTGTAACCTGCGAAGGAACCTGGACAGCAACTGAATCGGTGGAAACGCGTACATCAGCCTGTACTGATGCCACGGGGCCACTAACGCGTCCGACGCGTCTGCCCGAGGGTCGCGCGTAACCTTCTCACCTTGTTGTTGAGACGAGATGCGAACAGGTCCACATCTGGAAGACCCCACTTCGCGCACAACATCTGGAAGACAGTCGGGTGGAGAGACCATTCCCCCTGATCCAGGGTCTGGCGACTCAGATAGTCCGCCTGCCAGTTCTCCACCCCCGGAATGTGAACCGCCGTTATCGCCGGGACATGAGTCTCGGCCCAAGACAGAATGTCGGCCACTTCTCGAGCCGCTCGGGCACTCCTGGTGCCCCCTTGGTGGTTGATGTAGGCCACCGCCGTGGCATTGTCCGTCTGCACCCGAACCGGGCAGCCCTGCAGCCGGTCCGTCCAGCGATGAAGACAGAGATTTATCGCACGCAATTCCAGAATGTTGATCGGAAGGGAAGACTCCCCCTCCGACCAAGTACCCTGGGCGGACAGAACGCCCAGAACACCACCCCAGCCCGACAGGCTGGCATCCGTGGTGATCACCGTCCATGAGATAGGACGAAACGACTTGCCCCCGGACACCATCGGGGACTGGAGCCACCACAGAAGGTCTCTTCTGGCGCGATGACTCAACGAGATTTGAAGATCCAGAGATTGAGGTCGCCCGTCCCACCTGGACAGGATCTCCGCTTGGAGACCCCGCGTGTGAAACTGGGCGAAGGGAATCGCCTCGAAGGCCGAGACCATCAATCCCAGACATCTCATGCACGTCCGTAGAGACGAGTGCGGAACGTCCCTGAGGGACCTGACTTCCTCCTGAAGAGTTCTGAGTTTGTCTTCCGGCAGGAAGACCTTCGCCTGCACCGAGTCCAGAATCATTCCCAGGTAGGGAAGACGAACCGACGGACTCAGTGTCGACTTTGGAAAATTTATCGTCCAACCAAACTCCTGCAGAGTTTGCATCGTGACAGACAGGTCCTTCTCCAGACCCTGGCTGGTCGCAGACCGAACCAGAATGTCGTCCAGATACCCCAGGACAGAAATGCCCTGGGCCCTCAATAATGCCAGAACCGGTGCAAGCACCTTGGTGAAGACCCGCGGAGCCGAGGCGAGACCAAAAGGCAAAGCCACGAACTGGTAGTGATCCTCCGCAATGGCAAATCGAAGGAACCTCTGGTGACCCTCGAAAATGGGGATGTGAAGATACGCATCCTTCAAATCGATGGAGGCCATGAATTCCCCCGGAACCAGGGCAGCCACCACCGACCGCAGGGATTCCATGCGGAACTTCAGGCCGCACTGGTATGGGCTGCGGATCCGGATTGACCGGACTTCTGTTTTCCAGACCAGGGCTTCTTCTGAGAGCCTTGACCTTTGAACGGTTTGCCCTTGTAGTGCGACCGAAAGGCACAAAAGGAACCCTGAGGGGGCCGAAAATTAGCATGCTTCTTCCCAGAAGCCCCCTTAGCCTTGGGGAAATGGGGCAAGAGAGTGCTCTTACCTCCGGTGATCCCCTTAATCAACACATCCAAGGACTCCCCAAAAAGGCGAGACCCATCATAAGGCAGATTGGCTAAGGTCTTACGTGAAGATTGGTCCACCGACCAACATTTCAACCAAACCAGGCGGCGAGACAACACCGCCACGCTGTGCACACGTGCAGCCAACGGGACTAGGTCCAAGTCCGCATCACACAGATACATGACACCCTGGTGGATTTGATCCACCATATCCAGGGTCGCCGGCTAGGCCGAATCGGCCACTAGGACGCGCCTAAGCATCTGCGTCCAACTTGCGACCGCCTGGGCCGCCATGAGAGAGGCAAACAGAGCCTTAAGCATAGAACCCGTAACAGAATAAGTATGACGGGCAAGAGACTCCAATCTCCTATCCGTGGCATCATGGAACACAGGGGAATCCTCTGCAGGAATCGCAGTGGATTTGTTTAAAACCGCAATTGCGTGATCCACTGGGGGTGGCACACACCACCTTTCATCAGTGGAAGGCGAGAAAGGATAACGCAGCTTGAACCTACTTGGTACAGCAAAAGGTTTGCGTAGATTGCGCCATTGTTCCTTAACAGCGCGCTGAAAATCATCATTGCAGGGAAAAACCTGCGGCGTCCTGCGTTTTCTCTGCGTCCCATAAGCCGCCAAGGCAGCGGGGGGACACACTTCATCCTGCAAACGCAGCGTTTGTTTTATGGAAGCAATCAATTCATCCATGATTGCAAGCTCTTCAGGCGAGCCAGGGGGAGAATTATCAACCCCTTCAACTTCAGCCTCCACCTCGGACCCCACTAGATCCAGGGAGGAGCGGGACCCCGATAAGGAGGCCCCCGCCATAACAACCCCATCACCTTCACCCTCAGAATCAGAGGAAAGAGCAACTCTGGGTCTTTTAGTAGATTGAGCAGCCACCAGCATCTGCACCTGAGCAGCAAGGCCAGCCACAATAGTGGCTAAATCCCCCCCTGGGGGGGAAACAGCGGTCCCCTGGCTTTCCACCAAGGCGGTAGGAAATTTGCCCTCCTGAGAATCCATTGCCCCTATAACAAATGCCGGATAATAAAGGGTTAACTGCCCCTTTAACAAGCGCGGCGAGCGCAGCCCACCGCACCACCACAAGCACAATGAGACCCCCACAGGGACAATAAAACTGACACAGGCAATGGATAGGAAGGATATAACCTGAGGAGACCCTCGCCGCTGCTGCTGCCTCGATCGGTGTTCCTGGAGAAGAGGAAGTGATGCTGCCAGGGCGCTCTATGAAAGCCTATGGGAGGCTACAAGAAAATGGCCGCCATGCATGTAGAACAAGCGGCTGGAGCGAGTGTAGGCAAAATGGCGCCGTTTGGCGCCGAAACCGCCGCTCCACAGTACAGTAATGCACACATGTCTGTATATAAAAAAACATGTCGGATCGCCGCAGCGATCGCTGTATAATGCCCAAACATGCCACAAAACATGCCCCACAGCACACAGCTTCTCACACTGACAAGGCTGACACACACAGTGTCACACAGCTCCCCCCCCCCCCTTGCAGCCCACAGCATGCAGCCGAGAGATAGGGAGACAAACAGTGTGAATAGAGGCAGGTTACACAGTCCCAGACTGACACCCCCCCCAGACAGACAGGTCCCCACATAAATACACTTACCTCACAGTGGCGTGGGGGACCCGCACAGGCGAACAAGCCGCTGCACATGAGGCAGGGAGAGTCGCATACAAGACGCACAGAATGAGGGTTAAGAAACCGCACAGCGTCCAGTGAGGTAGCCACCTCACCAATCATCCCTGCACCGAACAGGGATGGGTCGTTCACTGTGCCAGGAGCGTTACCTGGCTGAACGCTCGATGGCAGGCTGGGAAGCCACTGACCCACGACCTGCGACCAGGGGGATCAGCCCGAGACCCAGCCCGCATGATCCTCTTCATCCGAAGAACTAACTAATGCTGACAAAAAGAACAGCTAAGTAAAAGTAGAGAGAAAACTCAAACAAAAAATCAAAAAAGAAGAAAGAGTCTGGGGCACAAAGCCCCAGCACAGAGAGAGCCAGCCACTCCTGACAAGCTAGACATTAAAACTGAGATATGGTTGCAGGAAGTAGGAGGGTATTGACTGAGGGGACCACCCCTTGAGGGTGGGATATGTTAAAAGCTTTAATGTTAACATATTCTGTTGCCTAGCTACTCCTTCGGAGCAAAGTCTAATACCCCATATGTGACGAATATGAAGAGGCGGCGACTGTCGGAGGACGTAAGAGAAAAATAGAATTTTTGTAAAATCTTACCGTAAAATTCTTTTCTCTGAGTCCTCTGACAGTCGCCGCCCATTCATACAGTCTTCACGATTGGGACGTCCCAAAGCAGTGTAGATGTGAGGGGTGGGAAGACGCAACCTTAAAATAGGCAACGCAGCACCCAGGTCAGAGAAAAAACTGAACTGAACCAGTGGGGTAAGTAAAGCTCAACAGGAGCTAACCCAAAAGCATGTCTCTTTAAACCACTGCCGCACTCAAAACCTTGTGGCCAAAAGAAGCATTTGAGGATGCCAACACATCAAGTTTGTAAAACTTAGAAAAGGTGTGTACCGACGACCAGGTCGCCGCTTTGCACACCTGAGCCACCGACGCCTGGTGGCGAAAAGCCCAAGATGCACTAACCGCTCTAGTGGAGTGCGCCTTAACAGGGAAGGGAGGAACCCGACCCTTATTTGAATAGGCCTGCACAATCATCTGTCTGATCCATTTGGAAATGGTTGCTGCAGACGCTGCTGTACCCTTCCGAGGTCCTTCAGGAAGGACAAACAGACAATCCGACTTTGGGAAAGAGTCCGTGGCGGAAAGGTAAACCTTGATCGCTCGGACCACGTCCTAGGAATGCAAGGCAAATTCCTTCGGATGCTTAGGCTTCGCACAAAGTGAAGGCAACACAATATCCTCATTGAGGTTGAAGGCTGAAACCACCTTAGCAAGAAAAGACTGATTTGGTCGCAGGACCACTTTACCCCTATGAACAGCCAGATAGGGGGAGTGGCAAGACAGAGCCGCCAACTCAGACACTCTGCGAGCATATGTGATCGCCACTAGAAAGGCAACTTTCTGTGACAACACAGGCAGAGGGATCTTTCTGATCTCAAAGGGAGGTGGTTGTAAAATGGACAGAACCAGATTCAGGTCCCAGGGAGGTAAGGAAGCCTTCCTCGGGGGAGCCAGATGACGCACCCCCTGAATAAAGGTGTGAATCAAGGCATTAGACGTTAAAGGGCGCTGAAAAAGAATGGCCAAGACCGACAATTGGCCTTTGATCGTGGTCAGCGCCAGGCGCTGATCCACCTTAGTCTGTAGGAAGGCCAAAATCCTCGCCACTGAAAAGGAGCGGGGGTGAAGACCTTGTGACTCACACCAGGCAAAATATGCCCTCCAGGTGCGATGATAAATCTTCCCAGAGGAAGCTTTTCTAGCTTTCAGCAAGGTAGGAATGGCAGCCGACGAGGTACCCCTGTCTCTCAAGACTTGGCTTTCAACAGCCAAGCCGTCAAAGCCAGTGACTGTAAAGCAGGATGGAAGATCGGTCCCTGAGACAGAAGATCGTTTCTTAGTGGAAGCCGCCAGGGAGGTTTGACAACCATCTGCATAATGTCCGCGTACCAAGACCGACGCAGCCAGTCTGGAGCTACCAGAATCACCAGCATCCGTTCCGAGGCTAACCTGCGGAGGAACCTAGATAACATTTGAATCGGAGGAAAGGCATATATCAGCCAATATCAATGCCACGGCATCACGGCGTCCGCCAGAGGATCGCGAGATCGAGCCACGTGGAATGTGGAGGGCCGAAATCGACGGAACATACGATTCAGCCCAAGACAGAATCTTGGCCACTTCCCTGGCCGCCCAGGCACTCCTGGTGCCCCCCTGATGATTGATGTACGCCACTGCTGTGGCGTTGTCTGTCTGCACTCATACAGGGCAGCCCTAAATACGAGCCGACCAACGGAAACAAACAGAGCTTGATTGCCCGGAGCTACAGGACATTTACTGGTAGGGAGAACTCCTCCCCCAACCACGTCCCCTGGGCACAAATCATGCCCAGAACTCCACCCCAGCCCGTCAGGCTGGCATCCGTGGAGAGCCCATCCACAATAACGGCTGGAAGGACTTGCCTTGTGTCAGAATCGGTGACTGGAGCCACCACAAAAGATCTGATCTCAACTGGTGGCTTAGAGAAATCCTTCTGTCTAAGACTGAGGATGCCTGTCCAACCTGGTAAGGATCTCTGCCCCGTAGAAGAGCTAACACCGGAGCCAAAACCTTGGTGAACACCCTTGGAGCCGAAGCGAGACCAAAGAGCAACGCCACAAACTGGTAATGTTCCTCTGCGATTGCGAAGCGGAGATACCGCTGATGACCCTCGTAAAAAGGGATGTGCAGATATGCATCTTTTAGGTCGATGGAGGCCATTAATTCCCCTGGACTCACAGACTGACCGGATTGATTCCATACTGAACTTCTGAACCGCACGAAGCGGTTCAGTAACTTTAGGTCCAAAATCAGGGTTGCCTGCCCAGCTTGACCCGTTTTGGGCTTACCCGCCCAAAATTTCTTGTGACCACCAGAGGCCTTGAAGGACTTACCCTTTTCCTGTGCCCCGAAGGCACGAAAAGACCCCCGGTTAGTTTAGGGAGGGACCTCGCTTAGCGTAGGGAGATTTACCGTTCAAGACTTGAGGCAAGAGTGTACTCTTACCCCCAGTAAGCCCCTTGATTAGCTCATCCAGAGATTCACCAAAAAGACGATCCCCCGCATAAGGGATGTCAGACACTGTCTTCTTAGAAGCGTGGTCGGTCGACCAGCTTTTCAGCCAAATAATGCGGCGGATTGCAATCCCGACCGCAGATAGACGTGCGACCAAAGGAGCCTCGTCCAAAGCCGCGTCACACAGGTACATCAAGGCCTGTGCAATTTGATCCAACATGTCCAGCGCAGCAGTAGAAACTGACTCTGCTACCAGAGTGCGCCTAAGCACCTTGGCCCATTCTGCGATAGTCTGAGAGATCACGGAGGCGAACACCGGTTTCCGCAGGGAACCCACCACCATATACATGTGGCGGGAAAGCGTTTCCACCCGTCTATCCGCCGGGTCCTTAAACACCGGGGAGTTTTCCACGGGTATCAAGGTGGATTTATTCAGTCTGGAAACAGTGTGGTCCACTTTAGGAACCACAGTCCAGCGAGTATCAACCGAATCCGCAAAGGGATAACGGTACTTAAATCTCTTAGGTACTACCAGCGTCCGCTTAATGCGACGCCATTCGTCATTTACCGTTTCCTGAAACTCCTCGGGACAAGGAAAAACCTGACCCGACTTCAGGGCCTTGTGGGTCCTGAAGGAAACCCGCTTACCTGCCATGGATTGCACATCATCAAGATTTAAAGTCTCCTTAACGGAGCTAATAAGTCTACGGTCACGTGCTATCCCAGAGGAAGAATCCTCCTCCTCCATATCTGACTGAGAAAACGGGGACCCCTCAAGGGGGACGTCACCCATTACAACCAATTCAGGCTCTGAAGACAGAGAGGGTATAGGCCGTTTCTTTGTAACTCGGTCAGACATCAGCAGATCAACTTTTGACGATAAAGTCGCAAGTGCAGCAGATAAAAAGGCTAAGGAAGTGGGATCAGGAGTATTTGAACCACCAACTAGGTCTGTGGGGAATTTGCTATCCTGGGACTCCATATTAGCAAAGTGCAAAAAAATGACACTGGCCCTTTAAAACGGCGGTTCCCACGGACACCTATCGCAAACTGCATTACAGGTGGAGACCCTTCTCTTAACTAAAGCTAAACTGACGAAAGAGTGCTAGCAGAAATATAGCCAGAGAAAAACAGTAAACCCCCCACAGTGTCCCTATACTTGCCACGCTGCTTTTGAGAAAGCGGATTAAAAAGAGGAAGTGACCTCACGCCCCTAGAGGCAAAAGCCAGCCCTGAGCCACAAACAAATGGTGCCCAAAAGAGTCAAATAGAGGAAAAGCACTTAGAAAATGGCCACTGTCCAGACAGGACATGCGCCCACACCAAAGATGGCGCCCGATTGGCGCTGACAATGATGGTGGAAAATGGCCGCTGCCCTCACTCTGAGGCCAAACAGCCAGCCCTTACCAAACATGGCGGCCGGGCAAAACAGCGCCAAACGCCTACACTGGCCCCCACCGGGATCTGCAAAGAGCACCCCCGGGGAGAAGGAAGCCCCCACACCCCCCCCCGTATGGCGGTGTGCACCGCAGGATCGCCCACGCAGGGACAGGGAAGGTAAGACACAGGGGGCCATTCCATGTCCATCAGGGGGATATTACTGCCATCCCCAGAGTGGGCTCACTCAATACCCCCTCAAAAACCTGTTCCCAGGGACAGAGGGGTAGTAGCAGTGGCGGCTGGTGCTCAAAATTTTTGGGGGGGCGCAAACAGAAAAATGTAATAGGCATTGCTTTGCGGCAAAAAACGCTGTAAAAAATTGCGTGAATTTGAGGTCACAAAAGTGTGAAAGGGGCCTTCAGTAATCAAGGCATAGCATGCCCCATTCAATGCACAGAGACCAGCGTGCCCCCTTTCAATGCACAGAGACCAGCGTGCCCCCTTTCAATGCACAGTGACCCCCTTTTCAATGCACAGTGACTAGTGTGTCCCCTTCAAAACAGTTACCAGCGTGCCCCCTTTCAATGCACAGGGACCAGCGTGCCCCCTTTCAATGCACAGGGACCAGCGTGCCCCCTTTCAATGCACAGGGACCAGCGTGCCCCCTTTCAATGCACAGGGACCAGCGTGCCCCCTTTCAATGCACAGAGACCAGCATGCCCCCTTTCAATGCACAGATGCCAGCGTGCCCCCTTTCAATGCACAGATGCCAGCGTGCCCCCTTTCAATGTACAGATGCCAGCGTGCCCCCTTTCAATGCACAGATGCCAGCGTGCCCCCTTCAATACAGATGCCAGTGTGCCCCCTTTCAATGCACAGATGCCAGCGTGCCACCTTTCAATGCACAGATGCCAGCGTGCCCCCTTTCAATGCACAGATACCAGCGTACCCACTTTCAATGCACAGAGACCAGCGTGCCTCCTTTCAATGCACAGATGCCAGCGTGCCCCCTTTCAATGCACAGATGCCAGCGTGCCCCCTTTCAATGTAGAGATACCAGCGTGCCCCCTTCAATGCAGAGATCATCGTGCCCCATTTCAATTCACAGATACCAGTGTGCCCCCTTTCAATGCACAGATACCAGCGTGCCCCCTTTCAATGCACAGATACCAGCGTGCCCCCTTTCAATGCACAGATGCCAGCGTGCCCCCTTTCAATGCACAGATGCCAGCGTGCCCCCTTCAATGCAGATGCCAGCGTGCCCCCTTTCAATGCACAGATGCCAGCGTGCCACCTTTCAATGCACAGATACCAGCGTACCCACTTTCAATGCACAGAGACCAGCGTACCCACTTTCAATGCACAGAGACCAGCGTGCCCCCTTTCAATGCACAGATGCCAGCGTGCCCCCTTTCAATGCAAAGATGCCAGCGTGCCCCCTTTCAATGTAGAGATACCAGCGTGCCCCCTTTCAATGTAGAGATACCAGCGTGCCCCCTTCAATGCAGAGATCATCGTGCCCCATTTCAATTCACAGATACCAGTGTGCCCCCTTTCAATGCACAGATACCAGCGTGCCCCCTTTCAATGCACAGATACCAGCGTGCCCCCTTTCAGTGCACAGATGCCAGCGTGCCCCCTTTCAATGCACAGATGCCAGCGTGCCCCCTTTCAATGCACAGATGCCAGCATGTCCCCTTTCAATGCAGAGTGAACAGCGTGCCAAGCCCCCCCCCCCCCCCCGAGACCAGTGCACTTACCTGTAGCGGCAGCTTCTCTTCAGTCCCCTGGCGTCTCCTCGAGTCCTCAGTCCTCCTCCTCGGCCAATGGAATGGGGTTTGCCTTTCGGCCTTTCGTGTATCGGACCGCTTCCTGATTGGCCAGGAGGAGGATCCGTGTGACAATAGCGAATTTTTATTCGCTATTGTCACACAATGGGTGGGCTCGGGGCACACTGCTCTGCGTCCCGGGTCCACCCTTTGTTGAAGCCTATTAGAGCCTCTGGCTCTAATCAGGTGACTAAAAAAAAAAAAGCCCCATTGAACTCCATGCGTCCGGCGCCCCGCATGCAGATTAGGGGGCCGGATGCATGGATAGGGGGGCGGGGCCCCTGCGCCCCCAACCCACCGGCCGCCACTGGGTAGTAGTACTCACCATACCGCGAACGTGGGCACCGCTCAGACACGGGAGACCTCCCACCTGGGTGGGGGTGCCGTCAGCCAGGAAGGATACTAGCAACCCCGGGCGTTCCGCCGTTGAGACATCCCAGCGAAGATAGAAAAAACTTTGAAGGCTCGTCCCCGCTTCTAGGGGCACTGTCGTTGCGAGGCCTGGGCGTACCAAAAGCCTGCGACGCTCAATGACAGACTGGGACTCCATAAGGTTCTATATTAACCAGTACGAGGCCCAGTTCTGCTGACACTTGTAGTCCTCCAAATTCTGACTAACTAGCGTAGGTGAGAGAAAATAAAAAGCTATTCTTAAAAGAAAAAACACTTTTCAGAAATAAAACAAGAAAAAAAAAACAGACACTAGGTCCCAGCAGGGAAAACCTAGCCTACTCCTGACTCTAGGCAGCAAAGAACTGGATTAGAGTGGTACTGGCTGGAGGCTATAGGCCAGAGGGACGGCCCCCTGTGGGTGTGTCTATATGTTAATGTATGTTGTATTAACAAAATTACTGCCTAGCTTGCTCCTGCGGAGAAGGTCAATACCCAATCGTGAAGACTGT
The DNA here is from genome assembly GCF_965119305.1 of Pelophylax lessonae. Lineage (NCBI taxonomy): Eukaryota > Metazoa > Chordata > Amphibia > Anura > Ranidae > Pelophylax > Pelophylax lessonae. The sequence continues at coordinate 268,374,746 of NC_138771.1, read as the reverse complement.
ATGAATGGGCGGCGACTGTCAGAGGACGTAAGAGAAAGTGTCATTTTTATAGGTTTGGATAGTGGGAGAAGGGTTAGACCCTCTGCCAGGTTTTTTATTGCCTTCTGTGTCCCCATTAGGGAGATTCCCTTCTTTACTTGTCACTGTGAAAGAAAGTAAGGGGAAATTCAAAATGTTAGAGTTGCCCCTAGAACAAACAGTAAAGGGAAATCTTGGTTATACTTGTTCTGTGGACAATTAAGAGGGGAATTCCCCTTACTTTTGGGCATTTCCTGTTGTCTCTCTGAGACGGGGAGTGAAGGGAAATTTCCCTAATGGAACACAAGAGCAAAAACTAAACTTGCAGGGGGATAACCAATACCTACACAATCTAAAACTAAGCTTTGGATACATATACACTTTAAAATATTTGAAGCCACAAAGATTGAGTTCAGTTTCAGAGCAATTGTCAATGCAGCAAACAATTATTAGTTTTGCACCGATACCAGTTTTTTTTTAAGACCGAGTACCGATACTTTTCCTCAAGTACTTGCTGATTCCAATTACAGATACCTATTTTTACATTTTTTTTTTTTTTTGGTATTTTTTGCTTTTTATATACATTTTTTTTTAACACTGTACCTTCAACTTTTTTTGGATCAATGTTATTGCTATTACAAGAGATGAACAATATCCCTTGTAATAGCATGGGCCGTGAAAGGTCCTCTTTATGGAGAGATCTGGGGTCTAATAGACCCCAAATCTCTCCTCTGGCCTCCAATGCAGCTGATCACACACAGATCGGTCCGAGTGTCCACTACACTAACCTACCTGATTCCTATACTTACCTACCTGCTCCATACACTAACGTTACCGATTCCTATACTGACCTACCTCATCCCTATACTAACCTACCTGACCACTACACTAACCTACCCAATTCCTATATTGACCTACCTGATCTTTACACTAACCTACCTGATTTCTACTTCCTGCACCAAGAACCCCCCCCCCCCCACCTCCCACATGTACAATGTAGACTGATGTATTTTGCTTACCTATCCATGGCCTCCAAGATCATTCATCTGATCAGGGCTCTCTCCAGCACCGGGTAATGTTTTGGAGCCCCGCCACCCAGCTGCTCCTTGGTATCTCCCAGCCCGCCGAGAGCTCCACTAACAGCCGCTGTATGCTCTGCACTGAGTACCACTCTTCCCCCTCCGCCATTCTCACGCACACAAGCCGGCCGCACCAGGGGGATCACGGTGGACAGGATGGACCACTGAAGTCCCTGGGTGGGGGGAGAGTGCTGAGGAGCAGTTCCCAGGATATGCCTAATCGGAAGGGGTATGCACTTAGCCGCAACACACAGCACACTTGGGACGGCACTGTCAGCAGACTTGGCATGACACAGTAATAATTTTGCCCCCCCCCACGCTACACCACTGCCGCGAGCCCCCTTTCCGCGGTCGGGCCCTTGGACCATGACCAAACTGACCAACTGGTCAGTCCGCACTGCTGCTAGGAGAACACTCTGCAGCTGGAGGGAGAGAAAGGAGACAGGGAATATACCTGGTAGAGCTGGTGGCAGGGAAAGGAGGAGGTGGGGAAGGTACCCGGTAGAGCGGGTGGGAGGGAAAGGAGGAGGCAGGGAAGGGAATGCCCACTGAAATGTCATTGGTTGTCAAGGACATGGTGGCCCCGCTCCGTAACAAACGATAATTGCCGGAATTCTTTTGTATACAATTCAGCTGTCAGTGGAGGAATCCGAACCCGAAGGTATCGGTTTCTAGTATCTTGCATGAGTACCGATACCAGTATCAGGATTGGTGCAACCCTAATTAACATCAGTTAATAACGTCAGTAGAAATTTAGACTAAATCACTATATTGACATCTGCATCAAATTGCAGCAACTTTAGTATGATTTCAAGTAAAAGGCGCTGTCCACAGGGATGAACATGTGTAAAATGCATTTAATGAAATTGCACGACATAAAAAAAGGAAAATGATTGAACAGCTAATTGCATTACCCTGTCCTAGGCTAGTATTTGAGTTGCTCCAGCACAACTGAGTGAGATGCTTGATACCAGGACCAAATTTGAGGGTGTAGCTCCTAGTAAGCAAGATAAACATGGGTCTGCCATTGCTGAACGTCCATGATGTAAGAGTCCAATATCTTGTGAAAGGCTAACGCATTTCGAGGCAGTGCCTCTTCCTCAGAGCCTCCGAGGAAGAGGCACTGCCTCGAAACGCGTTAGCCTTTCACGTGATATTGGACTCTTACATCATGGACGTTGCACGATGGAGTTGATATGCTGGGTTACATCGTATGTTTGTGAGTAGCCATTTTTTAACAATTTTTTCAATAAATAGCTTACTGAGGGGATAATGCGCTAGGCTGGTGCGCCCTTCTTTTTGTTTATGTCTACAGTGTCTTGTCGACCACCCCGGTCGTAGAGGGCAGCAAGGCTTAGCCATTAGTGGATGCCAAGTGAGAGTCCCGAGATAGAGGCTGTCTGAGAACCCGATTCTGAGCGCAGGAGCAAGGTGCCAAGCATCGCAAATTTCTTTTTGGAGAGAACACATCAATGGCAGCCTACACTTGTCAATGCCATTTCAAGACAAATGAATGCAACAAACGGATCCCCAGATTTGCAATGAAAAATAAACTCCCCTGGGGTATTAAAAATACATTCAGGTACACAAAGCTTCAGAAGCAAGTCACTTTACTTTAACTTTATTACATGTTTACTTAAAGCCAATCTCCATGTTTCTTGTCTGTTTAAATAGTTTGTTTGGACCAAACAATTTTCTTCACTAAAGTCAGCCATAGATGGTGCGATTTTCTTTCCTGCAACCACAGGTTCCTCCCGCAGAGCGATTGTGATCTCCCGGGGGGGGAGCAGGGAACCATCCCTGCCAGGATAACACACAGTGATTATTGCTAGCGGCTCTAGCCTCAACCCAAGTCGATGGATCAACTTAGGTATAATCAGCCTGCCTATACATGCTTCCAATCTAAGCCGTTCCCTGCTGAAGTGACTGAGATTCGAACTGTCTATTGCTGGCTTTAGTGTTACACTGGCTCTAAGTACTGTATGTAGCTTGAGCTACATTCAGTACACAGTGCTGGGTTCAAGCTGCGAGACAGAGACTTCCCGTCTCACATCTAGAAGAATGCATAGTTGGTCTGAGCGGCGCTCAGCCATTTACAGGCAGCTTTGTATTCTGTGAATGAGTACAAAGCTTCCTCGGACTGGCTGAGTAAGAGAGCATGAAATCATCAGTCCATTACTCTGCCTCAGCCAATCAGAGGAAGCTTAGCATTCATTCACAGAATGCAAAGCTGCCTATGAATGGCTGAGCACCGTTTAGACCGACTATGCATTGTTCTGGGTGTGAGGCGAGAAGTGTCTACCGCACAGGTGGAACCCAGTATCGTGTGCTGAATGTAGCTGAAGTTACATACATTTCATACAGTGCTTAGAGCCAGTGAAGCACTTAGTGAAGGAAATTGTTAGTTTGGACTAGCTTGGTTCCAATGAACTATTTAAAGTGACAGGAAACATAGATGATCTGCTTTAATTTTCTCCACTGTTATGAAACTTTATTGAAAATCAATAAAAGGCAGTTTTATATATAAAAAAAAAAATAGAATTTGCTTACAACTTATGGTGATGCCAAGTTCAACATTGTGTTTCTTTGGTAATTTTACATGGAATGTTCCACTGCTAGGTATCACAGACTCTGAAAAAATAATATGCAAGAGAAAATATAAGCATCAAGATAAACAAGCTACAATAAATACAATAGTTTCAGTAATTAAACACATTGTAAAAATTGTAGATATTTTTAAGGTATGGTCTTTGTAAAGCCAAACAAAAAAATGTCCTTGCTTGATGGGTAAATTCTTTCCCCAAATGTAGTAATGTTATGTTATGCAATACTGCAAATAAATGACAAGTGTACCATGGCTGAACCATGGCTTACATAACTACAAATATAAATAGTTTTAAGTAAAAATAATAAAACATTTGCATAAGCTTTATGGCCCTAAAGGTAAAAAAGATAAAGTAAACCTGTCGTGAGAGAAACACTGGGCCTGCCATTGTTGACCTTTTGGAAATGTGTGTTGGCCTGACCTATTAGCTTCAATATAATCTGAGTCACTGTCCCAGACCAGGCATATAGTTTAAAAAGTCAAAGGAAAGTTAAGTCCTTATCTGCACACTTAAACTAGGTACACATGGGAAGTTTTTTTTTTCCTTCAACCCAGCGGGCTGAACAAAAAAAACTGAGAGGTCGCTGTACTATGCGGCAGGGGGACTGACCCCCGCCAAAACGCATTGTCCCTCGCTTGACCCTGTTTTCCAGCATGCTTGTTTGACAGAAGCAGGTCGTTAGACAGGCTGTTGTAAACACTGGCCAAATATCAGTCGGTTTCTTTTGAACCAGTCAATATTCGTCCCCTGTGTACCAGCTTTTACTAAGAAGAGGTCAGCAATGGAGGCCCACACAGAGCTCTTATGACAGGTTTAAGTTAAGACCCAAGGTGATTTAAAACACGGCCATAGAAATATTTTTTTTGGCATTCCTAAACTTTTTCAGGTGTCCATCCCTCCTGCACCTTCCTTTTGGTTCATCACTGTGACAGGCAACTTTACCATCCTAAGGGAAGTTGAAAAAGGCATATTAAGAAATGTTAGAATTTGCACATAGAGTGCCTTGTATTGATGCCTTCTTTAGATATGTGTAGACAAAACTAGGAACCTGCAATTCAGTTCTCAGGTCAGTTTAGAAACAATATAGAAATGGCAGGTGAAATTTAAATTCAAAGTTGTAATAGTAAGTGTGATCTATTTGGTGCACAATGACCGTCTTGTAAAATCAATGGAGAAAGCTACCAACAGTCATTTGGTACTTTCTTGTGCCTAAAGTAGGAGCTTACCACAGCTATGGACCACTTAGTAAAGTTTTTTTTTTTTTTCTTTAACTGAAAAGGTTTGCTTAGTAAAGTTACATAAATGTCGGATGTCTCTTTACAGTCATGAACCTTTTTAAAAACATAGTTGTAAAAGGGTTTATTAGGCATTAAAATAATAACCCTCTGGCTTAAATCACAAACCATTCAAACTCAACTGATCTACTGTAAATAGCATTGCTTTATCCCATCTGTAATTTAGAACCGAGATCTAGCCAATGCCTTTTGCAGTCAGTGTATGCTGATAATGTCAGCCTCTCACATGAATGATCAGACTTAGACTGATTCCCTCTACCCATTTATGCTCACTACTAAGAGCAGGTGAGAGAAAATTATGCTTTTTTTCGCTCATATAACCGAACATGCTAATTATTTTATGCAACTTTCAACCAACCTGCAACATCAAACTCAATCTCCAAAGTTACTTTTCCAGCAATAGTTGCATCTCTCAAAAGTTGATTGGCTTCTTCAAAAGTGCTGTCCTCCGTCTGCACACCATTTATTGCAATGACTCGGTCTCCCACTTGCAGCACACCACACCTGCAAGAGCACAAGATATCTATGGCATAAACAAAAACTACCTTGCATGATTTTATGTTTAAACTCATTTATTGAAAGTTTACAAAGGTGACAAAAATTAAAGAACATAGTAAATTATACCCAAATAAGTATCATAGCATACATATAGTACAGAAACAAAAAACAAATCACACAAGTTAAACAGAAATAGTGGCTAACCATACCATTAACCACTTCGGCTCCAGAAGGTTTTACCCCCTTAATGACCAGGCCATTTTTTGCGATTCGGCACTGCATTATTTTAACAATTGCACGGTTGTGCGACGCTGTACCCAAATACAATTGTCCTTTTTTTGTCCACAAATAGAGCTTTCTTTTGGTGGTATTTGATCACCTCTGTGGTTTTTAGATTTTGGGTTATAAACAAAAAAAGAGGAACAATTTTGAAAAAAAAAAAAAAAACGCACTATTTTTTACTTTCTACTATAAAACATTACCAATAAAAAAATTAAAAAAAAAATCAATTTTTTTTATCAGTTTAGGCCAACTTGTATTCTGCTACATATTTTTTGTAAAAAAAAAAAAATCCCAAAAAGTGTATATTAACTGGTTTGCGCAAAAGTTATAGCGTTTCAAAACTGTGGGATAGATTTTTGGACTTTTTATTTATTTATTATTAGTAATGGCGATTTTTAGCGTGACTGCGACATTGCGGCGGACAAATCTGACACTGACACGTTTTGGGGACCAGTGACACCAATAGAGTGATCAGTGCTAAATAATATGCACTGTTACTGTATAAATGACACTGGCAGAAAAGGGGTTAATACTGGGGGTGATCAAGGGGTTAAGCAGGCGGCTCTCCTGTCAGTTTCCCCGAAGATCGCGGGAGGCCGGCAGTGATCGGGCCCACTCCTTCCGCGATCTGGCTCCCGCTGTGTCTAGTTTTGCGGACACCGCGTGCACATAATCACATACATGTACATGATTATGCGCAGCCCAGCCGGAGTAAATCTGGGCAGAGCGGTCTGAAATGGTTAAATCAAGCCCACTAGTACTAAAACTGGACCAGTCATAGGTTCATAGGATAGCAAACATAAGGTATTCTGTTTAAACCAAAACAATGATAATAGCAGGCATGTAAAGATAATTGTCTTTCAGGTCAGACCAAGATGGCCTGATGCCCAACAAGTATTGATTATTGTAGAAGAAAAACAGAAAAAATATAAGAGAAGACCCAAAAAGAAAATAAAACACACACAAACACAAAGGGTAGTGGGAGGGAAGGGGAGAAAAAGGAATGGCAAGGCACCCATGGGAGGACTTCAGAGTTGGTTGTGTCTTACAGTGGTGTAGAGACGATGGAGTTAAAATTGGAGAAATATCGAAAGTAAGACCACGCTCTCCACATGCGGTTACACAATTCAGATTTGTCCTCATCCAAAGTGATCATATGCTCTACAGCAGTGGTCTCCAAACTGCGGCCCTTCGCTTGCCTTTATCCAGCCCCCAAAGATGCGATCCGATTCTGTGCGAACTTTCAGATCGCATTGTGATATGCGAAATGATCTGGGGGTGTTGTTAACTTAATTGACACCCCCAGCGTATCGCATATGGCAGTGTGAACTGCCAGGGGTGCGGATGGGATGCGGGAACACGCTGTATATTCGCAGCGTTCCCGCATCGCACAAATGTGAACCGGCACTTAAGGGTTTTTTTTTGTTGTTTGTTTTTTTTTATGTAAAAGCACTTTGGTCTTGTCTCGTGTATTTGTCTTATGAGATACCGAGATGATGATGGGAGTGTTAAATGCAATCTGGAGTCTGGACCACCATATGGTGATACATTCCTCTAAGTACAAAAGTGCTGTTTGATCTTGTATAATAAATTAGGTCCACCATAGTGAGTGAGTGTGTCCAAAAGGGGTACATTTTTAGGCATTGCTGCAGTTTGGTTGCTACTGGAGAAATCCACACTTTGAAGAAACACTGTACTTTTTTGGACTGCAAAGAGAGACCTAATTTGTACAATTATGTGATGCCCAACAAGTATTGATTATTGTAGAAGAAAAACAGAAGAAATATAAGAGAAGACCCAAAAAGAAAATAAAACACACACACACACACACACACACACACACAAAGGGTAGTGGGAGGGAAGGGGAGAAAAAGGAATGGCAAGGCACCCATGGGAGAACGTCAGAGTTGGTTGTGTCTTACAGTGGTGTAGAGACAATGGAGTTAAAATTGGAGAAATATCGAAAGTAAGACCACGCTCTCCACATGCGGTTATACAATTCAGATTTGTCCTCATCCAAAGTGATCATATGCTCTACACCAGTGGTCTCCAAACTGCGGCCCTTCTCTTGCGTTTATCCAGCCCTTGGAGCACTATTACTCCCACTGATACCATCAAAAGGGCACAGTTCCTTCCATTGACACCAAAGATGGGGCACAATTCCTTCCATTGAAACCAGTGATGGGGCTCAATTCCCTCTATTGAAATCAACGATGGGGCACAATTCATTCCATTGACACTATTCCTCCAACTGCTTGACAAGACACTTTCTACTCCCATTGGCCCTAGTCTGACCCCCCTAAAGTCTGAAGGACAGTAAACTGGCCCTTTGTTTACAAAGTTTAGAGATTTCTGCTCTAAACGATCAATAGTATCCATTTCACAAGCCCATTCAGCCATTGAAGGGACCTTCATACACCACCAGTGTCTAGCTATCACAGAGCATGCAGTGGTCATAAAATGCCCGCTAATACTGCACAATAGACAGCACAGCAAACAAAGACCTTGCATGATTTTAGACCTAAAAACAAGCAACTGATGGTTTCACAAACTAGGATTTTAATGTGATCCCATTTTACTAAACTGTTTTAGAAGTGTCTACATTTTTAGCATCTCATTATTTCTATACAAAATTAAATGAAAAAAACTTTGCCAAACAATCATAGCAGATCAGCATCCAAAATCCTTGATAGTTTTCCAACAATTTCAGGAAATTTGCTAACCACTTTTGGTTTCGACATGACATCCACAGTGTAGTCTGAGTAGTGACATTATCACGCCGGAAACAGAAAGTGGGCTGAGCCATATTATGGGTGAGATATAGCATTGCACACATTGCTGCTAATATATGCTGAGTAATTTTCCCTTTACTGCTTGGTATAATGCACAGATTTAGTGTTGTGTGTGTGTATATAAGTGCCGGTTCACATTTGTGCGATCACAGAGATCGCATGTAATTCGGAGCGCATTGCTCCTAAAATTACATGTGATCTCTGTGCGGTGCAAATTCAGTCAGACAAAGTTTGTATGGCTGAATTCACACCGCAATCGCACCTAACTCGCACAGGGTCCTTCTTTTGGTCCGCAGCAGAATCGGATCGCATGGTGGTTCACACTAGTGCGATCCGATTCTGTGCGAACTTTCAGATCGCATTGTGATATGCGATCTGATCTGGGGGTGTCGTTAACTTTTAAGTGACACCCCCCAGCGTATCGCATATTTTTTTTAATGTAAAAGCACTTTGGTCTTGTCTCGTGTATTTGTCTTATGAGATACCGAGATGATGATGGGAGTGTTAAATGCAATCTAAGTACAAAAGTGCTGTTTGATTTTGTATAATAAATTAGGTCCACCATAGTGAGTGAGTGTGTCCAAAAGGGGTACATTTTTAGGCATTGCTGCAGTTTGGTTGCTACTGGAGAAATCCACACTTTGAAGAAATACTGTACTTTTTTGCACTGCAAAGAGAGACCTAATTTGTACAATTACGTGAAGCACAGAAAGCACTTTTTTATAAGCCTTGGATTACAGTACTTTATAACTTTAGAAAATAAGTTTGCTTGCACTTGTCTTTGCTATAAGCTTATACG